>NC_074687.1:9529867-9807367 GCF_029448725.1 Salvelinus fontinalis
GGTAGCAGACTGGAGGAGTGGGAGAGGTAGCAGACTGGGTGAGTGGGAGAGGTAGCAGACTGGGGGAGTGGGAGAGGTAGCAGACTGGAGGAGTGGGAGAGGTAGCAGACTAAAGGAGTGGGAGAGGTAGCAGACTGGAGGAGTGGGAGAGGTCGCAGACTGGAGGAGTGGGAGAGGTAGCAGACTGGAGGAGTGAGAGAGGTAGCAGACTGGAGGAGTGGGAGAGGTAGCAGATTGGAGGAGTGAGAGCGGTAGAAGACTGGAGGAGTGAGAGAGGTAGCAGAATGGAGGAGGGAGAGAGGTAGCAGACTCGAGGAGTGGGAGAGGTAGCAGAATGGAGGAGTGAGAGAGAGAGCAGAATGGAGGAGTGAGAGAGGTAGCAGACTGGAGGAGTGAGAGAGGTAGCAGACTGGAGGAGTGAGAGAGGTAGCAGAATAGAGGAGTGAGAGAGGTAGCAGAATGGAGGAGTGAGAGAGGTAGCAGACTGGAGGAGTGGGAGAGGTAGCAGACTGGAGGAGTGGGAGATGTAGCAGACTGGAGGAGTGGGAGAGTTAGCAGACTGGGGGAGTGGGAGAGGTAGCAGACTGGAGGAGTGGGAGATGTAGCAGACTGGAGGAGTGGGAGAGGTAGCAGACTGGGGGAGTGGGAGAGGTAGCAGACTGGAGGAGTGGGAGAGGTAGCAGACGGGGTGAGTGGGAGAGGTAGCAGACTGGGGGAGTGGGAGAGATAGCAGACTGGAGGAGTGGGAGAGGTAGCAGACTGGAGGAATGGGTGAGATAGCAGAATGGAGGAGTGGGAGAGGTAGCAGAATGGAGGAGTGGGAGAGGTAGCAGACTGGAGGAGTGAGAGAGGTAGCAGACTGGAGGAGTGAGAGAGGTAGCAGACTGGAGGAGTGGGAGAGGTAGCAGACTGGAGGTGTGGGAGAGGTAGCAGACTGGAGGAGTGGGAGAGGTAGCAGACTGGAGGAGTGAGAGAGGTAGCAGACTGGAGGAGTGGGAGAGGTAGCAGACTGGAGGAGTGAGAGAGGTAGCAGACTGGAGGAGTGGGAGAGGTAGCAGACTGGGTGAGTGGGAGAGGTAGCAGACTGGGTGAGTGGGAGAGGTAGCAGACTGGAGGAGTGGGAGAGGTAGCAGACTAAAGGAGTGGGAGAGGTAGCAGACTGGAGGAGTGGGAGAGGTCGCAGACTGGAGGAGTGGGAGAGGAAGCAGACTGGAGGAGTGAGAGAGGTAGCAGACTGGAGGAGTGGGAGAGGTAGCAGATTGGAGGAGTGAGAGCGGTAGAAGACTGGAGGAGTGAGAGAGGTAGCAGAATGGAGGAGGGAGAGAGGTAGCAGACTCGAGGAGTGGGAGAGGTAGCAGACTGGAGGAGTGGGAGAGGTAGAAGACTGGAGGAGTGAGAGAGGTAGCAGACTGGAGGAGTGGGAGAGGTAGCAGAATGGAGGAGTGAGAGAGGTAGCAGACTGGAGGAGTGGGAGAGGTAGAAGACTGGAGGAGTGGGAGAGGTAGCAGACTGGAGGAGTGGGAGAGGTAGCAGACTGGAGGAGTGGGAGAGGTAGCAGACTGGGGGAGTGAGAGAGGTAGCAGAATGGAGGAGTGGGAGAGGTAGCAGACTGGGGGAGTGAGAGAGGTAGCAGACTGGAGGAGTGGGAGAGGTAGCAGACTGGAGGAGTGGGAGAGGTAGCAGACTAAAGGAGTGGGAGAGGTAGCAGACTGGAGGAGTGGGAGAGGTCGCAGACTGGAGGAGTGGGAGAGGTAGCAGACTGGAGGAGTGGGAGAGGTAGAAGACTGGAGGAGTGGGAGAGGTAGCAGACTGGAGGAGTGGGAGAGGTAGAAGACTGGAGGAGTGGGAGAGGTAGCAGACTGGAGGAGTGAGAGAGGTAGAAGACTGGAGGAGTGAGAGAGGTAGCAGACTGGATGAGTGGGAGAGGTAGAAGACTGGAGAAGTGAGAGAGGTAGCAGAATGGAGGAGTGGGAGAGGTAGCAGACTGGAGGTGTGAGAGAGGTAGCAGACTGGAGGAGTGAGAGATGTAGCAGACTGGAGGAGTGGGAGAGGTCGCAGATTGGAGGAGTGGGAGAGGTAGCAGATTGGAGGAGTGGGAGAGGTAGAAGACTGGAGGAGTGGGAGAGGTAGCAGACTGGAGGAGTGAGAGAGGTAGCAGACTGGAGGAGTGAGAGACGTAGCAGAATGGAGGAGGGAGAGAGGTAGCAGACTGGAGGAGTGGGAGAGGTAGCAGACTGGAGGAGTGGGAGAGGTAGAAGACTGGAGGAGTGGGAGAGGTAGCAGACTGGAGGAGTGAGAGAGGTAGCAGACTGGAGGAGTGGGAAAGGTAGAAGACTGGAGGAGTGAGAGAGGTAGCAGACTGGAGGAGTGGGAGAGGTAGCAGACTGGAGGAGTGAGAGAGGTAGCAGACTGGAGGAGTGGGAGAGGTAGCAGACTGGAGGAGTGAGAGAGGTAGCAGACTGGAGGAGTGAGAGAGGTAGCAGACTGGAGGAGTGGGAGAGGTAGAAGACTGGAGGAGTGAGAGAGGTAGCAGACTGGAGGAGTGGGAGAGGTAGCAGAATGGAGGAGTGGGAGAGGTAGGAGAATGGAGGAGTGAGAGAGGTAGCAGACTGGAGGAGTGGGAGAGGTAGAAGACTGGAGGAGTGGGAGAGGTAGCAGACTGGAGGAGTGGGAGAGGTAGCAGACTGGAGGAGTGGGAGAGGTAGCAGACTGGAGGAGTGAGAGAGGTAGCAGAATGGAGGAGTGAGAGGTAGCAGACTGGAGGAGTGAGAGAGGTAGCAGACTGGAGGAGTGGGAGAGGTAGCAGACTAGAGGAGTGAGAGAGGTAGCAGACTGGAGGAGTGGGAGAGGTAGCAGACTGGAGGAGTGGGAGAGGTAGCAGACTGGAGGAGTGGGAGAGGTAGCAGACTGGAGGAGTGGGAGAGGTCGCAGACTGGAGGAGTGAGAGAGGTAGCAGACTGGAGGAGTGGGAGAGGTAGCAGACTGGAGGAGTGGGAGAGGTAGCAGACTGGAGGAGTGGGAGAGGTAGAAGACTGGAGGAGTGGGAGAGGTAGCAGACTGAAGGAGTGGGAGAGGTAGCAGACTGGAGGAGTGAGAGAGGTAGCAGACTGGAGGAGTGGGAGAGGTAGAAGACTGGAGGAGTGGGAAAGGTAGCAGACTGGAGGAGTGGGAGAGGTAGCAGAATGGAGGAGTGGGAGAGGTAGCAGACTGGAGGAGTGGGAGAGGTAGCAGACTGGAGGAGTGGGAGAGGTAGCAGACTGGAGGAGTGGGAGAGGTAGAAGACTGGAGGAGTGAGAGAGGTAGCAGAATGGAGGAGTGGGAGAGGTAGCAGACTGGAGGAGTGAGAGAGGTAGCAGACTGGAGGAGTGGGAGAGGTAGCAGACTGGAGGAGTGAGAGAGGTAGAAGACTGGAGGAGTGGGAAAGGTAGCAGACTGGAGGAGTGGGAGAGGTAGCAGACTGGAGGAGTGGGAGAGGTAGCAGACTGGAGGAGTGAGAGAGATAGCAGAATAGAGGATTGGGAGAGGTAGAAGACTGGAGGAGTGGGAGAGGTAGAAGACTGGAGGAGTGGGAAAGGTAGCAGACTGGAGGAGTGGGAGAGGTAGCAGACTGGAGGAGTGGGAGAGATAGCAGAATAGAGGATTGGGAGAGGTAGAAGACTGGAGGATTGGGAGAGGTAGCAGACTGGAGGAGTGAGAGAATCGAATGAAAATCGTATCTAAATTTCCCTAATTTTTAGACCGATCTCTCTTTAACAGAAATCCCCATGCTGACCTGGAGGGCAACGGGAGCCATGGATAGAGAATGTCATTTTGAGCATGAATGAACCACACTAATTACCTCGAAGCAAATAGGCGATGGGGAAACATATATGGCAATTGGATGAATGTGGAGCCTAAGTATTTCTTATCATGCATCACCCCTTCCTCTGCTCATATTACCTAAAGCACATTCCTACTGAATAACCAGAGACAACAACCAGAATCACCAGAAACTGCTTGAGTCAATGTTGTTTCCACATCTTTTCAATAAAAAAAGTTTATGCGATGACGTTGGATTGTCAAAAAGTCATCAATTTAAGGGAATTTCGGCTTTTTTTTCACCCAACTTTTCACCTATTGACAAGATAGATTTTTTGTTGTTGATTTGATATTGAATTCACGTTAGTTGACAACTCAATTACATGTCAGTCAAAACTTTACGTTAAACTGACTTTTGTGCCTGATGAATCCCCCCCCCCCCCCCTTCCAGGAAGAGGTCTGGAACTGGAACTAATGAATTGAGTCAATAAACTCTCCAGGCCGCTGCTTTATAATCAACAGGACTCACAGTGGGGGCCTCTTGGGACACAAGGGAAATGCACATACTGTATAATATGGAAATCTGGACTGATGAACTCTGTGCCTCCAGAAGAGGATGTGTATCCAACTGGGCCTGGATTAGCCCTGTGAAATCCAACAACACATGAAAAGTGACTTGAAGATAAAAACTTCAAGAGGTCAACCATAGGAAATTAATAGAAACTAACTATATACCACAGGCAGTATTCATTGATAGGAAAAACTGCTATGTACTGCTCTATGCAGCTCTATACTGCTCTATACAGCTCTGTAATGCTCTATGGAGCTCTATACTGCTATATACTGCTCTATACTGCTCTATACAGTTCTATACTGCTCTATACTGCTCTATACAGCTATATACTGCTCTATACTGCTATATACAGTTCTATACTGCTCTATACAGCTCTGTAATGCTCTGTGGAGCTCTATACTGCTATATACAGCTCTATACTGCTCTATACAGTTCTATACTGCTCTATACTGCTATATACAGCTCAATACTGCTCTATACAGTTCTATACTGCTATATACTGCTATATACAGCCCTATACAGCTATATACTGCTCTATACTGCTATATACAGTTCTATACTGCTCTATACTGCTATATACACCTCTGTGCTCCTTCCTCTATGCAACTCTATGCGGCTCTATACAGCTCTGTACTGCGCCATACATCCCTGTACTGCTCTAAACAGCTCTATTCAGCTCATACTGCTCCATACAGCTCTGTACTGCTCTATACTTCTCTATACAGCTCTGTACTTTTCTATGCAGCTCTAGACAGCTCTTTGCAACTCTTTACAGCTCTATATGGCTCTGTTCTGCTCCATACTGCTCTATACAGCTCTGTACTGCTCTATGCAGCTCTATACAGCGCTGTGCAGCTCTTTACAGCTCTATACAGCTCTATGCAGCTCTATACAGCTCTATACAGCTCTTTACAGCTCTATATGGCTCTGTTCTGCTCCATACTGCTCTATGCTCTCTTTACAGCTCTATACAGCTCTATACAGCTCTTTACAGCTCTATATGGCTCTGTTCTGCTCCATACTGCTCTATGCTCTCTTTACAGCTCTATACAGCTCTGTGCAGCTCTTTACAGCTCTATACAGCTCTTTACAGCTCTATATGGCTCTGTTCTGCTCCATACTGCTCTGTGCTCTCTTTACAGCTCTATACAGTTCTGTTCTGCTCCATACTGCTCTATGCTCTCTTTACAGCTCTATACAGTTCTGTTCTGCTCCATACTGCTCTGTGCTCTCTTAACAGCTCTATACAGTTCTGTTCTGCTCCACACAGCTCTGTGCTCTCTTTACAGCTCTATACAGCTCTGTTCTGCTCCATACTGCTCTATGCTCTCTTTACAGCTCTATACAGTTCTGTTCTGCTCTATACAGCTCTGTGCTCTCTTTACAGCTCTATACAGTTCTGTTCTGCTCCATACTGCTCTGTGCTCTCTTAACAGCTCTATACAGTTCTGTTCTGCTCCATACTGCTCTGTGCTCTCTTAACAGCTCTATACAGTTCTGTTCTGCTCCATACTGCTCTGTGCTCTCTTAACAGCTCTATACAGTTCTGTTCTGCTCCACACAGCTCTGTGCTCTCTTTACAGCTCTATACAGCTCTGTTCTGCTCCACACTGCTCTGTGCTCTGTTTACAGCTCTATACAGTTCTCTTCTGCTCCACACTGATCTGTGCTCTCTTTAAAACTCTATACAGCTCTGTTCTGCTCCACACTGCTCTATGCTCTCTTAACAGCTCTATACAGTTCTGTTCTGCTCCACACTGCTCTGTGCCCTCTATACAGCTCTATACAGCTCTGTTCTGCTCCACACTGCTCTGTGCCCTCTATACAGCTCTATACAGCTCGAAGCGTCAGTCACCTGTTCGCATCCTGTACGATGAAGTAAAGTGAGCAAAAATAAATACATCTCTGCCCTGATTTTGTCAAGTGCTCCAACTCCTTTTTGGAAGTTTTCCTTGGTAAGCGATGCTCTGGATTTTTGTTGTTGATGTTGAGCACCCCTCCTTTCCTTTGTTTGCTGAAGCACGAAGGACCACCTGAGCTCTGTACTCACCCAACATTTGTAAAGAAATGTAAAGCAGAAATGAACAAGTGGTCATAATTCTGATCTGGTCTAGACTGCCTTTCAAGTTAACATTTAACAATGGCGCTGGGGTTGAGCCCAGACAGAAAGGTCACTAAAGGTCATCATGACGTGAATACTGAGTACTATGTCCAACAGAGCAGAGAAAAGTCCCCCTTGTGAGTCATTTACGCATCACAAGCCGAGATATTACAGAAATACATCCAGTATATTTCTCTGTCAGTTTCCATCACGTTCACGCCTTGGAGTTTTTTTAGTTGTTGGAGGAAAGCCCATGTTTTCATTGGTTAAGCAATCATGTTCTTTGGCCTGGCCTTGCCTGGAACAGGGAGTCCAGTCCAGGACCTATTAATTTCAAGCCAGAAATCCAGTAGCTGGGAAATGACACATTTCATTCCCCTAACCGGACTCCACTCATAATGACCTTGAATCAATGTTAAACCAGGGAGCTGTGTGAATTTTAGAGCAAGCAACAAAGAGTAATCAGGGTCAACTGTAATTTAGTCCCATTAATGTAAATGTCAGTTTGTGCTCAGAGCCATTGATTGGTTCACTGCTCCCCACTCTGATTTTTGAAAAGTTGTTCCACTTTGTTCCACCATTGGGATCTAATCAAACCTATGTGTGGTTCAATTCGATCATTTAAAACCAACTGCAGATTTTCATTGTAAAGTAATGTGATTATTTGGTCAGAGACACAAGACGCCAAGACAAAACATTGAAGTTAAACTTCCAGTGAAAATGTTCACAATGATTCACTCTGTTAGAATTAAGATGCCAAGCTCTTTCGCCATATGTTTTAATGTTCTAAAATAGGATTAAAGGGCACATTTATAATCAATGAATAAACATAACCAGTTCACGTACACCACGTGGCAACGCATGCAGGTTGACATTGGGTATAGTAAGCAATATCAACTTAGTGTAATAAACGTAATGTTTATTGAGAGCTGGTGAATGCGTTTGCGTTGTTTATGAATATGTTGAGTCCTTGGGACTATAAGGGGATGTCACGCCCTGACCTTAGAGATCCGTTTTATGTCTCTATTGTGGTTTGGTCAGGGCGTGAGTTGGGGTGGGCATTCTATTTTTTGTGTTCTATGTTTTCTATTTCTGTGTGTTTGGCCGGGTGTGGTTGTCAATCAGAGGCAGCTGTCTATCGTTGTCTCTGATTGAGAACCATACTTAGGTAGCCTTTTCCCACCTGTGTTTTGTGGGTAGTTGTTTTCTGTTTTGTGTCTGCACCAGACAGAACTGTTTCGGGTTTTGTTCGTTCTCTTTGTTGTTTTTGCTGTTTAGTGTTCTGATTTATTAAAGCATCATGAACACGTACCACGCTGCGCTTTGGTCCACTCCTTTACACGATCGTTACAGGGGCCCCGATAGTTATTGCCAAATGTTGAAACATGAAGCTTAGCAATGTAAGAGGAAGCACACTAACATGTCATCCCTCTTACAAACTCTGACAATACCCCTTGAGCAGAAAACACACTACAATTCCTATGTGTGAAAAACAATTAACTAGAATATCTTGAATCCAATTAAATTCAGGGCGCTTTTCCCATCTACAAATGTGGGATCTTAATTTGACCAGTATTGTCGCAGCAACAGGATTTCAACGATTAATCCATAATATTGCTTGATCGGAGGTTAGGCTATTAGCTGGCCAAAAGTAAGCTACATGAAAAGTGCAATTCTGTTAATATAACTGTATGTTAATGTGGTTTTCAGTGAATTTATGTAAATCATGAAGCATCATGAATTTTCAACAAAATAAGAGTGCTGAAATTAAGATCCTACATCTGTACAGCACATGAGATATGTATTTTCAAATCAGCTCAGCTTGTCTTCTTGCCAGTTGCTATTACTATTTTCCCAGCTGACTGATCAGACAGTTTCCTGGCCATGACACTACTCAGAGGGAGCAGCACCTGCTAATCCTATGACTTCCTATGGGAGTGGGAGTACATGTATTAATGAAGCAGGGAGAGGATGAGCGATGTCTTGACCCAAAATTCAATTAAAGGACGGGACGGACGGGAGGCAAACTTCAGCCAAGGCATCATTTTATAATTCTCTGTACTAATCTACAGCAGCGCTGGAATGTGCTGTGCCAGTACTCAGTATGACAAGGCTTCATTACGCACAACACCTGAGAGAAATGACAGAATATGAAATGAGATTCTGGGCTCTCGGCGGGTATACAATTGTCACGCCCTGACCTTAGAGATACTTATTTATTCTCTATGTTTGGTTAGGTCAGGGTGTGACTCGGGTGGGAGAATATATGTTTTCTATTTCTTTGTGTTTTTGGCTAAGTATGGTTCCCAATCAGAGGCAGCTGTCTATCGTTGTCTCTGATTGGGGATCATATATAGGTTGTCATTTTCCGTTTGGGTTTTGTGGAGAGTTATTTTCAGTTTGGCTGTTTTTGTTGCCTGACAGAAATTTGCACTTTAGTTTTTTCTACTTTGTTGCGGTGTTCAGTTTATTAAAAATCATGAACGCCTACGACGCTGCAACTTGGTCTCCTTCTTCATCCGACGAGTGCCATTACAACAACACATTTTTTCTACTGCTTGACATGGCAGACATCATGTCAGAGATAGGCCGTCACAGTAAAAGGTTTGATAGAGGTCTACGTGGAATTTAAGACTACGTTTTAGAAATTTACCTGGTTGCATGGTAACTAGAATGAGCTCAGTATTGTATAATGAACGTTATGGGGATTTTTTTTAACAGATGCAGGTTGAATTATACTTCAACGTTGTTTGATTAATTATTTTATACAGCAATCTTAAACTTTCCTCAACAATGACTATACATGTACAGTACTGTATCATCAACAGTTTGATGCAAAACCTTTATTTAACCAGGTAGGCTAGTTGAGAACAAGTTCTCATTTGCAACTGTGACCTGGCTAAGATAAAGCAAAGCAGTTCGACACACAGCAACACAGAGTTACACATGGAATAAACAAACATACAATCAATAATACAGTAGAAAAATCTATATACAGTGTGTGCAAATGAGGTAGGATAACAGAGGTAAGGCAATAAATAGGCTATAGTGGCAAATGTATTACAATATAGCAATTAAACAGTGGAATGGTAGGATGTGCAGAAGATGAATGTGCAAGTTGAAATACTGGGGTGCAATGGAGCAAGATAAATAAATGAATACAGTATGGGATGAGGTAGATTAGATGGGCTATTTACAGATGAGCTATGTAAAGGTGCAGTGATCTGTGAGCTCCTCTGACAGCTGGTGCTTAAAGCTAGTGAGGGAGGTATGAGTCTCCAGCTTCAGAGATTTTTGCAGTTCGTTCCAGTCATTGGCAGCAGAAAACTGGAAGGGGAGGCAGCCAAAGGAAGAATTGGCTTTGGGGGTGACCAGTGAGATATACCTGCTGGAGCGCGTGCTGCAGGTGGAGGCTGCTATGGTGACCAATGAGCTGAGATAAGGCGGGGCTTTACTTAGCAGAGACTTGTAGATGACCTGGAGCCAGTGGGTTTGGCGACGAGTATGAAGCGAGGGCCAGCCAACGAGAGCATACATGTCGCTGTGGTGGGTAGTATATGGGGTTTTGGTGACAAAACGGATGGCACTGTGATAGACTGCATCCAATTTGTTGAGTAGAGTGTTTTAGGCTATTTTGTAAATGACATCGCCGAAGTCAAGGATGGGTAGGATGGTCAATTTTACGAGGGTATGTTTGGCAGCATGAGTGAAGGATGCTTTGTTGCGAAATAGGAAGTCTATCCTAGATTTAATTTTGACTTGGAGATGTTTGATGTGAGTCTCGAAGGAGAGTTTACAGTTTAACAAGATACCTAGGATTTTGTAGTTGTCCACATATTCTAAGTCAGAACCATCCAGAGTAGTAATGCTGGACGGGCGGGCAGGTGCGGGCAGCGATTGGTTGAAGAGCATGCATTTAGTTTTAATTGCATTTAAGAGCAGTTGGAGGCCACAGAAGGTGTGTTGTATGGCATTGAAGCTCATCTGGAGGTTAGTTAACACAGTGTCCAAAGAAGGGCCAGATGTATACAGAATGGTGTCGTCTGCGTAGAGGTGGATTAAAAAATCACCAGCAACGAGAGCGACATCATTGATGTATACAGAGAAGAGAGTCGGCCCGATAATTGAACCCTGTGGTACCCCCATAAAGACTGCCAGAGGTTCGGACAACAAGCCCTCCGATTTGACATACTGAACTCTATCTGAGAAGTAGTTGGTGAACCAAGCGAGGCAATCATTTGAGAAACAAGGCTGTTGAGTCTGTCAATAAGAATGTTGTGATTGACAGAGTCGAAAGCCTTAGCCAGGTCGATGAATACGGCTGCACAGTAATGTCTCTTATCGATGGCAGTCATAATATCGTTTAGGACCTTGAGCATGGCTGAGGTGCACCCATGACCAGCTCGGAAACCAGATTGCATAGCGGAGAAGGTACGGTGAGATTTGAAATGGTCGGTAATCTGTTTGTTGACTTGGCTTTCAAAGACCTTAGTAAGGCAGGGTAGAATATATATATTTCTGTAGCAGTTTGGGTCTAGAGTGTCTCCCCCTTTGAAGAGGGGGATGACCGCGGCAGCTTTCCAATCTATGGGAATCTCAGACGATACGAAAGAGAGGTTGAACAGGCTAGTAACAGGGGTTGCAATAATTTCGACAGGTAATTTTAGAAAGAGAGGGTCCAGATTGTCTAGCCCAGTTGATTTGTAGGGGTCCAGATTTTGCAGCTCTTTCAGAACATCAGCTATCTGGATTTGGGTGAAGAAGAAGTGGGGGAGGTTTGGGCGAGTTGCTGTGGGGATGCCAGGGCTGTTGACCGCAGGGGTTGCCAGGTGGAAAGCATGGCCAGCCGTAGGAAAATACTTTTTGAAATTCTCAATTATTGTGGATTTATCGGTAGTGACAGTGTTTCCTAGCCTCATTGCAGTGGGCAGCTGGGAGGAGGTGCTCTTATTCTCCATGGACTTTACAGTGTCCCATAACTTTTTTGAGTTTGTACTACAGGATGCAAATTTCTGTTTGAAAAAGCTAGCCTTTGCTTTCCTAACTGCCTGTGTATATTGGTTCCTAACTTCCCTGAAAAGTTGCATATCACGGGGGCTATTCGATGCTAATGCAGAACGCCACAGGATGTTTTTGTGTTGGTCAAGGGCAGACAGGTCTGGAGTGAACCAAGCGCTATATCTATTCCTACTTCTACATTTTTTGAATGGAGAATGCTTATTTAAGATGGTGAGGAAGGCACTTTCAAAGAATAACCAGGCATCCTCTACTGACGGGATGACGTCAATGTCATTCCAGGATACCCCGGCCAGGTCGATCAGAAAGGCCTGTCCGTTGAAGTGGTTGGTTGGTTGATTAGTTGATTAGTTGATTGGTTGGTTGGTTGATGTGTTGATTGGTTGGTTGGGAGTAGTCATATTTCTTTAAGGCCCATGTCCTTGATGTGTTGAGAGAAATATGCATTAAAAAAGTAATTTAGCCTAAGGGTTTTCACCTAACATTTGAAATTAAATATCTAATTTAACAATGTCTGTTGCTGAATACCCTTTTCAACATTTTTGTCCTTTCAAATCATACACACTTATAAGAGACATTTTGTTCCACAGCTTTCACATATGTTCCCTCTCTCACTCGTTCTCTCTATCTGTGACATGGTGAGGTTGGACCCAGGTGCAGAGAAGTGACCAGATGAGGAATCAGTGGTTAAGGATGAACATAATACTTTGCTGAGAACGGTAACAGAAAGATCACAGTAAAACTGGGAAAACAACAAACACTAAGTCTCGAAAACTCACTCAGGAGACAAATGCACACCGCAGATAATTCAAGCTTCAGCAGAAGGACAACAGAAAACACACCTCTTTTAACAGTGACATCATGATGAGTAAATAGGACACACCTGAGTGTCATTAATATCTCTAGGACGGTCCCTGGCCCTCTTCTGGTGACAGGTGGAACCATGACAACCTGAGTGTCGTTAATGTGTCTAGGACGGTCTTTGGCCCCCTTCTGGTGACTGATGCAACCATGTCAACCTGATTGTCATTAATGTCTCTAGGACAGTCTCCGGCGCCCTCTGGTGACAGGTGGAACCATGACAACCTGATTGTCGTTAATGTCTCTAGGACAGTCTCTGGCACCCTCTGGTGACAGGTGGAACCATGACAACCTGATTGTCGTTAAAGTCTCTAGGACAGTCTCTGGCGCCCTCTGGTGACAGGTGGAACCATGACAACCTGAGTGTTGTTAATGTCTCTAGGACGGTCTCTGGCCCCCTTCTGGTGACAGGTGGAACCATGACAACCTGAGTGTTGTTAATGTCTCTAGGACGATCTCTGGCCCCCTTCTGGTGACAGGTGGAACCATGACAACCTGAGTGTCGCTAATATCTCTAGGACGGTCTCTGGCACCCTCTGGTGACAGGTGGAACCAAGACACTCTCTCTCGCTCTGTCTTACATATCAATGCATACACAAAAACTGTCTACGCTCAAATAGGGGAGAGGCGTTGTGTCGCGAGGTGTTCCTTTATCTGTTTTTTGAAACCAGGTTTGCTGTTTATTGAGCAATATGAGATGGAAGGAAGTTCCATGCAATAAGGGCTCTATATAATGCTGTACGCTTTCTCGAATTTGTTCTGGATTTAGGGATTAAAATAACTTTCTATCTTTCCATCTAAATTCTAGCAAGTCATTCAATCTTTCACCAGAGTTTATTTTGACCATTTGTTTTCCAAACTATACCGTTTTCTTATTGTTTCGATGTTATTATTAATAATACTGTCATGATGTCTATGACCTCATCACTTCATGGCGTTTGGAAAGACCTGATGCAGTCAGATCGTTTTTTATCAACCAACAACAAAAGCAATGCAGAGAGGAAAGAGTGAAGGAAGATTATTTTCTGATTAGAGATAAATTGAGTATGAAATAACTTCTTGAACAATTTCATTTCTTCCTATCTATCAATGTTGATCACAAATTATTAAAGTGAAACAGTGAACCAAAAATTGACCACTTTCAGAGGGAGAGATATTTTCAGAATGGCTTAGGGATGATGTGAGTTCTGTACATCTGCTATCCCAGAAGATTATGTTCCCTTGTCAATAACTCTAATAAACCACAGGTGCATTTATGCCCTAGATTTGGAGCTAACCTATTTTCTAGGTCTTTCCTACGTAGCAGGAGGTGGATATTAAAGGAACATTTCACTGCTCCTCCATTTCACTGAATATGCATTATTGGGCATGTAGTTAGAATGCAAAAGTGAGTAGCATAGAGAATGGTGTTGAGCCTCAGGAGCTAACCTCTTTAAAAGAACTTGAATTAAACTAAACTTCCAAAAAACTTCAACAATTAAAACCAGAATACAGGTGGTCTTTCCTAGCAGCAGGAGGTGGATATTAAAGGAACATTTCACAACTGTTGTATTTCACTATATATGCCCATTAATATGTTATTAACAAATCATGTGTCATAAAAATTTTGAATTTCCCCACTACACGCACAGACAAGTGTTTCTGCATCTCACCGGTAGAAACAGGCCAGCTACAGGCCAGCCGAGTTGTAAGTAAACCACAAAATCCAGAATTCATAGGCATTTCAGGACACCACCCCGTAGAGGTTTATACAATTGATGTGAGAAATATCAAAATGTTTGTGTTTGCAGACAGCATTTTTAGCCAGAGGATTTTTGAAAAGGAACTTAATTTTCAACTGATGGGGTGGCCATGTTGTCTAACATTGAAAAATGATGGTGTTTTCCAGTTGGAAGGCATCCGATCAGCTAACATCAGCATAGCAGAAAATAGGTCAAGCTGAGGTAATTTAGCTAATGTTACCTAACAAACTAGCTAGCTAGCTAGCGAACTACATTTGTTTATCTAAACTAAAATCTAGCTAGCTAGCTTTCATAATACGCTGGCTAGACATTCCAAAGCACACAGTGCATTGGAAAAGCATTCATCCGCCTTGGCGTTTTTGTTGCATTACTATTTTGTTGCATTACAACATGTAATATAAATGGACATACACAAAGTAGTCCAAATTGGTGAAGGGAAATTAAAAAAATTACTTGTTTCAAATAATGTAAAAAAACAAAAAAAGTGGTGCGTGCATATGTATTCACCCCGTTTACAATGAAGCCCCTAAATAAGATCTGGTGCAAACAATTACCTTCAGAAGTCACATAATTAGTAAAATAAAGTCCACCTGTGTGCAATCTAAGTGTCACACAATCTGTGACAGGATCTCAGTATATATACATCTGTTCTGAAAGGCCCTAGAGTCCTGTGGCGGATGAATCAGAATTAGTTGGGTAACATAGATAAGATGTTTTATTTACATAATATGCTTATGTGAGATACTTGTTATTAGATTGTCTCCCTTTGGACTATACTGTTGGCAGTTGCACCTTTCCCTTCTCAGCTAGGGAAAAGTCACTTGGGGCCCATAGAGGCGAGAGGTCAGACTTTTCTTTTACATGTCTGGTAATATGCAGAATATCAGAAAGGGAGAGGTCAGAATGGAACATTGTCTTCATATGTGAATGTATCTGTTAAACCATGTGAAGGGATGGTGTGATTAATGGGGAACCAGCTAGTTGTCTCCACAATGTCTGTATGCCAGTCACTCCCTCCTTTTCCCATTGGGGGAAGGATTATGGCAGTGTCTGGAACCATTGTATGTCTCCTCTGATGTTGCACTTATCTTGAGATAGTATATGACCTAGAGGCTCACTCCCCTCAGTGAGCTTGTCCATGAGTGGATTGTACTTGAGATGGGGGTATCTAGAGTTGACAATTGATATATGCCATTGGATGAGTTGGTGTTTTTGTGCTATGAAGTACCAGGAACGAGATTAGAACCTCATCTTAGGGACCAAACTGAATGATAATTTATAGCGAATGCTATCTGGCTACGGGATACTCCTTTCTCATTATAAAGTCTTCCTTTGTGAACTGTTCCTAATATCTGTGGTTTGTTATGTCGACTAGGGGGGTGGATCTTTGCTGTAAAAGATCTCAGTAGCCATTGTGTTGTCACTTTCAATGGTTCATTAGAAATGGTGCATCATTGAAAGTCATTGCTATTGCAAAGCTCTTATTATTAAAGATGTAGTTTAAGTACAACTCTGACTTGTGTAATAAGTTTGTCCCTCTCTCTATTTGATAGTAAAGAAATGAACCACCACACAGTACCCCCCCCCCCTGACGCGCGTCTCCAGCGCATCGACACTGACCTCGGGGACGACCTGGAGGGCGAGGCGCAGGGCGATCCGGATGGAGACGGTGGAACTCTCGCAGCATAGATGGATCCAACACATCCTCCACCGGAACTCAGCATCTCTCCTCCGGACCATACCCCTCCCAGTCCACGAGGTACTGAAGGCCCCTCGCCCGACGTCTCAAATCCAGTATGGAACGAACAGAGTATGCCGGGGCCCCCTCGATGTCTAGAGGGGGCGGAGGAACCTCCCCCACCTCAGACTCCTGGAGCGGGCCAGCCACCACCGGCCTGAGGAGAGACACATGGAACGAGGGGTTAATGTGGTAATCGGGGGGAAGCTGTAACCTATAACATACCTCATTCACTCTGCTCAAGACATTAAATGGCCCCACAAACCGCGGACCCAGCTTCCGACAGGGCAGGCGGAGGGCAGGTTTTGGGTCAAACCAGACCCGGTCCCCCGGGGCAAACACCGGGGCCTAACTGCGGTGACGGTCTGCGCCAACTTTCTGGCGCAGCACGGCGAGTTGAAGGTGGACCTGGGCGGCGTCCCATGTCTCCTCCGCACGCCGGAACCGGTCATCCACCGCAGGAGCCTCGGTCTGATTCTAATGCTAAGGAGCCAGAACCGGATCATACCCCAATACACACTGGAAGGGAGAGAGGTTAGTTGAGGAGTGGCGGAGGGGCGGAGCGAGTTCTGGGCCATCTCTGCTCAGGGCACGAATGCTGCCCACTCTCCCGGCCGGTCCCGGCAACAAGAACTCAGAAACCTACCCACATCCTGGTCAAGTCTCTCCACCTGCCCGTTACTCTCGGGGTGAAAACCTGAGGTAAGGCTGACCGAGACCCCCAGACGTTCCATGAACGCCCTCCAGACCCTCGACATGAACTGGGGACCCCGATCAGACACTATATCCTCAGGCACCCTGTGAAGGGTAACACCCTCACATCCTTAGCCAAAGTGGGCCACCAGTACTTCCCACTAAGACAGCGCACCGTCCGGCCGATCCCAGGATGACCAGAGGAGGGGGACGTGTGGGCCCAATAGATCAGCCGGTCGCGGACAGCAGATGGAACGTACAGACACCAAGCTGGACACTGAGGGGGAGCGGGCTCTGCATGTCCGCGTCCAGTTCCCACACTACCGGCACCACCAAGCAAGAGGCGGGGAGTATGGGAGTGGGATCCATGGACCGCTCTTCTATGTCATACAGCCGGGACAGTGCGTCTGCCTTAAAGTTCTGTGAACCTGGTCTGTAAGAAAGGGTAAACACAAAACGGATGAAAAACATGGCCCACCTTGCCTGGCGAGGGTTCAGTCTCCTCGCCGCCCAGATGAACTCCAGATTGCGGTGGTCAGTCCAGATGAGAATAGGGTGTCTAACCCCCTCAAGCCAATGTCTCCACGCCTTCAAGGCCTTGACGACAGCCAACAACTCCCGGTCCCCCATGTCATAGTTTCGCTCCGCCGGGCTGAGCCTCTTCGAGAAGAAGGCACAAGGGCGGAGCTTCGGTGGCGTACCCAAGCGCTGAGAGAGCACAGTTCCTATCCCAGGCTCGGACGCGTCCACCTCCACTATGAACGCCAAAAAGGGATCCGGATGGGCCAGCACGGGAGCCGAGGTAAACAGAGCCCTCAGGTGCCTAAAAGCCCTGTCTGCCTCAGCTGAGCACTGCAAGTGCACCGGGCCCCCCTTCAGCAGTGATGTAATGGGAGTTGCTACCTGACAAAAACCCCAGATAAACCTCCGGTAGTAGTTGGCAAACCCTGAGAATCGCTGAACTTCCTTTACCGTGGTGGGAGTCGGCCAATTACGCACGGCTGCAATGCGGTGACTCTCCATCTCCATCCCTGACATGGAAATGCAATACCCTAGGATGGAGATGGACTGTTGGAAGAACAGGCATTTCTCAGCCTTGACGTACAGGTCATGTCCAACAGGCGACTAAGCACTCTGCGCACCAGGGACACATGCTCGGCGCGTGTAGCGGAGTATATCAAAATGTCATCAATATACACCACTACACCCTGCCCGTGCAGGTCCCTGAAAATCTTGGCTACAAAAGATTGGAAGACTGATGGCGCATTCATCAACACGTACGGCATGACGAGGTACTCGTATTGCCCAGAGGTGGTACTGAAAGCCGTCTTCCACTCGTCTCCCTCTCGGATACGCACCAGGTTGTAAGTGCTCCTGAGATCTAGTTTGGTGAAGAAGCGCGCCCCGTGTATTGACTATCGCTGTGGCTATGAGTGGTAGTGGGTAACTATACCTCACCGTGATCTGATTTAGACCCCGGTAGTCAATACACGGACGCAGACCTCCCTATTTCTTCTTCACAAAAAAGAAACTTGAGGAGTAGACGTGTGAAGTGGAGGACCGAATGTACCCCTGGCGCAGGGATTCGGAGACATATTTTTCCATAGCCTCCGTCTCCGCCTGTGAGAGGGGATACACGTGACTCCTGGGAAGTGCGGCGTCTACCAGGAGATCTATCGCACAATCACCCCGTCTATGAGGTGATCATTTTTAGAGAATGCGAGAGCCAAATCGGCATATTCAGGGGGAATGCGCACGGTGGAGACCTGGTCTGGACTCTCCACCATAGTAGCACCAACGGAAACCCCTAAAAACCTACCTGAGCACTCTCACGACCACCCCGTGAGTGCCTTCTGTGGCCAAGAAACAGTGGGGTTATGACAAGCTAACCAGGGTAGGCCCAGCACCACGGGAAATGCAGGAGAGTTAAGAAGGAAGAGACTAATTCTCTCCGTATGACCCCCCCGCGTCACCATGCCCAAAGGTGCGGTGACCTCCCTAATCAACCCTGACCCTAATGGTCGACTATCTAAGGTGTGAACGGGGAAAGGCACATCCACGGGAAAAATGGGGATCCCTAAACTATGGGCTAAAGCTTTATCAATGAAATTCCATTATTTCCATGTAAGCTTTCTCCCTTCAGAAACTGAGTTTACAACCTTTATACCACAAGACAGACGTGCACATGTTTGATCACACAGAATAATACATTGTTGAGAAAAAAAACAACAAAAACAACAGAACATATAAATGCTCCCTAAATTAAAGGAGAACCCGTGTCTAAACACAGGCCTCATCACAACAGATAGGACAGTCATCCCTCTGATTCCTCATGCACAGAATTGGGTTCCCCACCATCACCATCATGTAGTCAGGAATAGGGAATAGGTCAGGGAAATCATTCATATACTGTGAACCCTCTCTATCTATACTGGCCAGTGAGAATATTTCACTGTGTTCACCTGATTGTCTTCCATCAATCTCAGATTCTTCATCTACACCTACTTCATTTGCAAGCAAGGGCATAAGAACAACATCAACCACTTTATTAAACAACGTCTTCACACAAATGATAATTAGCAACAGAGCAATCAGTAATATTAGACCATAGATGAGCCAGTGGAAAATAGTCGCTCCAAAACACTGACTGAACCCGCCCTAACGGATTCCAGTCGATGTCAGGCTGGTGTTCCCTTTCGAGAACACCACTAAGCTCTTTCAAATGTTCCACTACAATAGTCAAATTTTCATCTCTCTGTGGTATGAATGTACAACAGTGATCTCCTATAATTTGACACACCCCTCCTTCACGTGCTAGCAACATGTCAAGTGCCACCCTATTTTGTGTTGTCATGAGTCGAGTGGCTTGCAACTCTGGTCTTATAATAGAAAACCCTGAAGTGGTCAACTTTACCAGGGATTCCAAATGATATCCTAGCCTATCCAACTCATGTGCATTCTCCGATGCCCCATACCAGGGATTCCAGATGATATCCTAGCCGATCCAACTCATGTGCATTCTCCGTTGCCCCATACCAGGGATTCCAAATGATATCCTAGCCTATCCAACTCATGTGCATTCTCCGATGCCCCATACCAGGGATTCCAAATGATATCCTTGCCTATCCAACTCATGTGTATTCTCTGATGCCCCATACCAGGGATTCCAGATGTTAACCTAGCCTATCCAACTCATGTGCATTCTCCGATGCCCCATACCAGGGGATTAAACCACACCAGAACTTTTACAATTTCGAGGTTCGTCGCGAGTCACTGGGGACATAATTGGATTGCAAGATGCCCCTCTTTATTCGTTTTAACCTGCTTGGAATGGAGGAATTCGTTTTATGCATTACCACAAGGGAGATGTTTAGTTTACCAAAAAAATAGCACCTGTCAAATTTGTTGGTAAGTAGAGATAGGCTTTATCACCACAGATCCAATAATGATCAGTAAATGTTGCCGAGCTTACATCCTATTGGGAAAACACTATAATTGACACATGTTGACATTCCCAGATAGAATTCAATAATTCTATTGATATGAATGGAAATATTGCTTGGGTTGTGACAATCACAGGTCCTGAATGGAGTTCGCCGGGGTTGGACTTGAATAGGTTCTGGTACACGGGATCTAGGTTCTAAGATGATTCTACTGCACCAATGTGAACAATCAAATCCCCCTCGTAAATCTTTTGTTGATGACAAATTACCATTAACCATTTATCCCTCAGTGTTCTACCTAGTGAGAGTTGACCTTCTGTGTTCTCATTGGACAAGAGCACTTCTAGTGCACATAGAGTGTCATTAATGATGACCTCTATTGAATACTGTAAGAATGGGGAGATCGCTGAATGTGGAAACAAGCTACATACATAACAGGAGGTATTT
This sequence comes from Salvelinus fontinalis, assembly GCF_029448725.1. Taxonomy (NCBI): domain Eukaryota; kingdom Metazoa; phylum Chordata; class Actinopteri; order Salmoniformes; family Salmonidae; genus Salvelinus; species Salvelinus fontinalis. The sequence goes on from NC_074687.1 coordinate 9,550,281, forward strand.
TCTAACATCAGTTCAGTCTTTACTGTATAGTTAAGCAGTGACCACCATGTGTTTCCATCGTGATTCCTACTGTGATGCTCATCCAGTGGATGCATCGACCTTCTTCTTCTTTCGATATGGGAGCGGCTATTGTTTGCTGGACTCCTGTCCTGAGCCTGCCGTTGGCTCGAGCTGGAGTGGCTGTTATTTAAGTCCCGCCATGGGACTGAACGGTCATCAGTCGAGTCCATACCATGTTGTCCTTCCAGGACTGGTTGTCCTTGAGTCACTGTCCATATGGCAACTGTAATGAGAAGGCTCAAGACAAGAGCAAGAAACATTATGCGTAGAGTCTCGGCCTGATCCTCCCATGGCCATCTAGTCGGTGACTTCCGGCGTCTCTGGTCCTCCATCCTCAGGGTCTGGTGGGCAGTATGGCACCTTCCTGCAGTGGCTGGTGTGGATCCAAGTAGACCTTTCAGCTACACGAACAGCAGTGGGGGTAATCAGCATCACCTGGTATGGTCCAGTCCACCTCTGCTGGTTCCAATGCTATCGTCTCAGGTCTTTCACCACCACCCAGTCACCTGGTTGCAGTTTGTGCAGGATCCCCACCAGAGGCTGGGGTAGAGCTGCTTTCACCCTGGGGAAAATAGCCTTCAGAACATTGTTTAGAGCAGTACAATAACTTACCACGTCATTGTCACAGCCCATCAGTGTCAGCTTGTTCTTTGGGAAGGGAGAATTGATCATTCTCATTGGTCTACCTGTCAGAACCTCATGAGGAGCCAATCCAGTGGTTCTGTGGGGCCGCCCTCGCATGTACATCAGAGCCAGGGGCATCACAGTGACCCAGGAAAGCCCCGTCTCTGCCATAAGCTTCACCATCTTAGATTTTAGGGTCTGATTAGCGCGTTCAACTAAACCACCGGATTGCGACCTATAGCTACAATGGGTCCTGAGGTCTATCTGCAGACTCTCAGACAAGTTCTGTATCACCAGGTTCACAAAGTGTGAGCCATTGTCGCTGGTTAATTTAGATGGTAACCCCCACCTTGGGATGATCTCCCTAAGGAGATTCTTGGCTAATGCCATAGCAGTGGAATGGGGACATGGGAAAGCCTCTACCCATTTGGAGAAGGCATCCACTATCACCAGACAATATTTGTAACCCTGACAAGGAGAGAGTTCAATAAAATCCATCATTATGATTCAAATGGTCCTTCAGGGGTTGGATGAGCCGACAGTGGCATGGGATTCCCTCTTCCCATGTTGTTAGTCATACAAATCACACATTTTGCACAAAATTGTTCAGAAAACCCAGAAAACCAAAATGTATTTACAAAATCAACAACTCCCCCCGTTGACACATGATCCCTACCATGTGACAACTTAGCTAAGTAGGGGAAACATGAACGTGGTAAGACTGGTAGTCCAGCCGGGCCCAGCTAGAGTTTCTGCACCTGGTCAAATGTACATAGTCGTTTCCACTTCCTCAGCTCAACAGGACCCACAGAGGATTGCAAGTCAGAGATATCAGTTGGAGAGAAGAGGTTATGATTAGGAAGTAAAACCAAAAAGTGTTTTTATTTTATTTCACTTCACCAATTTGGACTATTTTGTGTATGTCCATTACATGAAATCCAAATAAAAATCCATTTAAATTACAGGTTGTAATGCAACAAAATAGGAAAAACTCCAAGAGGGATGAATACTTTTGCATGGCACAGTAACAGTTTATTATAGTCATTTTCTTAATGGGTGCGTGCTTATTAGTTACTGGCATAAGCAAATTTCATAAATGTGTCAACTACAGACCAGCAAATATTATTTAAATCATCAACACTATATTAGGCCCAGTAAGCTTTTGGAATATTGGTTTTCCTAGATATGGCTACTATATTGTGATAACTACATCCAATGGATTTGGATACTGCTTTAAAGCAAAATTCTGCAAAATTTACAAGGTAACACTGTCAGCTTTTACAAAAACAATAAACCGAGGTCTCTTTCGTTCACCTTTCAGCGTTCAACAACAATAAACCGAGGTCTCGTTCGTTCACCTTTCAGCGTTCAACAACAATAAACCGAGGTCTCGTTCGTTCACCTTTCAGCGTTCAACAACAATAAACCGAGGTCTCGTTCGTTCACCTTTCAGCGTTCAACAACAATAAACCGAGGTCTCTTTCGTTCACCTTTCCGCGTTCAACAACAAACAACATAGTTGTTTATTCATGTAAGGCTTTAATTCTAAATTAGAGAAAATAAAGTAGTAGTAAGGAGGGGATGTGGTAGGTGACCGACTGGTTGGTGTCTGTTTGGGGTGGGTATTGTCTGTGAATGTTAGTATGATTGATCTATTGATATGAAGGGGGTGGGCGGATATAGTACATTGTTTGAGTTTGTATTGATGTGGACAAAGTAGCAAAATGTTGTGGAATTTTAAAGGTACTATACTTTAACTTTTAGTATTGTCACGCTTTTTCTAAAGTAGAACCCAGAAGCAGACTAGGACAAGGAGAGTAGGACGAAGGTGAGTATTTATTTACAAGTTTAAATGTAGCGGTAGAAAGATCCAGGTGGCGGAGCGGGCAGCGGAGGTGAGTTGATGGGAGTGAATAGGCAGACCCAAGGGAGTAACAGAAGCCACCGACGACCAGGCAGGGATGAGGTGAGTGTTCCAGGTGAATGACTGTAGACAGAACAAACGGAGGTAAGTTCAAGGCAAGCAAGACGTACAAAACAACCTCTATCAAACTGGAGGCTGATACACTGGCACAACATACAGTTCATGGCTAACGATCCGGTAGGGAATGGATGTCAGGTCAGTGCTTATGAAGTGGAGGGGTGATGATCAGGACCAGGTGTGCAGATAGCTGATGGGATACAGGTGCGGGTACTCAGAGATCTTCCAACTAGCTACGTCTCCCGGCAACCAGACAGGGTGCGTTCCAGGACACCGGAAAAAACACTCCAGGACAGAAAACAGGCAAAAACAGACTCAGGAAGCGGGATTCGTGACAAGTATGAAGAATATGGAAATTAATCAGAAGATGAATATCATAGTGGTGTAGAAAGATTCGTGTATGGATGTCATCATCATCATCATCTTCACCATCATCATCATCAGTATCATCACCATCATCACCGTCATCATCATCACCATCATAGTTATCCTCGTCATCATTGTCGTCGCCGTCATCACTGTCATTATCGTCATCATCTTCACCATCATCATCATCATCATCATCACCATCATCATCATTATCACCATCATCACAACCCATCACTTTGCTGCCAGTAAGAAAGGCCAGCTGAGGGCGACAGGTAGTCTAGCGGTTAGGAGCCTTGGGCCAGTAACCGAAAGGTTGATGTTTCGAATCTCTGAGCTGACTAGGTGAAAAATCTGTCTGGCCCTAAATGCTCCTGTAAGTCGCTCTGGATAAGCACGTCTGCTTAAATGTAAATTATCATCACAACCCATCGTCTTGCTGCCCCTAAGAAAGACCATCTGAGGGCTTCAGTGGAGTTTTGGTAGCCAAAGGAGCCTTCCTCCTCCTGAAATTCACAACCTGCTGTTTCATCTTCTTCCCATTGAGTTGCTTATTATTCCACACAAGTGAAAGATATCCACAAAGTACCTGGGATCACGGTCGTCACCCTCAGTTATACGCCCTACAATAGAGGAGTCATCTTCTTTTAGCTAAATGTACTCAAATGTTATTTTGCTATGTAGATTTGCACAACCCCTTCAGGTTCTGTCAACTTTAATTTCCCCTACATGACCTTTCTACACCCCAGGTGACCTTTGTACGGTTAATGTGGGAGAAGACATTCTCTGTTAGCTTAACCCCCTTCTGCCCAACCCTGTGCTTTGACCTCTTTCTCCCCTCTCTCTCCAGATGAAATCTCGCGTCTTGTGACGGCCGGCCGCCCAACAACCTGCCCGCTTGACCCTATCCCCTCCTCTCTTCTCCAGACCATTTCCGGAGACCTTCTACCTTACCTCACCTCGCTCATCAACTCATCCTTGACCGCTGGCTACGTCCCTTCCGTCTTCAAGAGAGCGAGAGTTGCACCCCTTCTGAAAAAACCTACACTCGATCCCTCCGATGTCAACAACTACAGACCAGTATCCCTTCTTTCTTTTCTCTCCAAAACTCTTGAACGTGCCGTCCTTGGCCAGCTCTCCTGCTATCTCTCTCAGAATGACCTTCTTGATCCAAATCAGTCAGGTTTCAAGACTAGTCACTCAACTGAGACTGCTCTTCTCTGTATCACGGAGGCGCTCCGCACTGCTAAAGCTAACTCTCTCTCCTCTGCTCTCATCCTTCTAGACCTATCGGCTGCCTTCGATACTGTGAACCATCAGATCCTCCTCTCCACCCTCTCCGAGTTGGGCATCTCCGGCACGGCCCACGCTTGGATTGCGTCCTACCTGACAGGTCGCTCCTACCAGGTGGCGTGGCGAGAATCTGTCTCCTCACCACGCGCTCTCACCACTGGTGTCCCCCAGGGCTCTGTTCTAGGCCCTCTCCTATTCTCGCTATACACCAAGTCACTTGGCTCTGTCATAACCTCACATGGTCTCTCCTATCATTGCTATGCAGACGACACACAATTAATCTTCTCCTTTCCCCCTTCTGATGACCAGGTGGCGAATCGCATCTCTGCATGTCTGGCAGACATATCAGTGTGGATGACGGATCACCACCTCAAGCTGAACCTCGGCAAGACGGAGCTGCTCTTCCTCCCGGGGAAGGACTGTCCGTTCCATGATCTCGCCATCACGGTTGACAACTCCATTGTGTCCTCCTCCCAGAGCGCTAAGAACCTTGGCGTGATCCTGGACAACACCCTGTCGTTCTCCACCAACATCAAGGCGGTGGCCCGTTCCTGTAGGTTCATGCTCTACAACATCCGCAGAGTACGACCCTGCCTCACACAGGAAGCGGCGCAGGTCCTAATCCAGGCACTTGTCATCTCCCGTCTGGATTACTGCAACTCGCTGCTGGCTGGGCTCCCTGCCTGTGCCATTAAACCCCTACAACTCATCCAGAACGCCGCAGCCCGTCTGGTGTTCAACCTTCCCAAGTTCTCTCACGTCACCCCGCTCCTCCGCTCTCTCCACTGGCTTCCAGTTGAAGCTCGCATCCGCTACAAGACCATGGTGCTTGCCTACGGAGCTGTGAGGGGAACGGCACCTCAGTACCTTCAGGCTCTGATCAGGCCCTACACCCAAACAAGGGCACTGCGTTCATCCACCTCTGGCCTGCTCGCCTCCCTACCACTGAGGAAGTACAGTTCCCGCTCAGCCCAGTCAAAACTGTTCGCTGCTCTGGCCCCCCAATGGTGGAACAAACTCCCTCACGACGCCAGGACAGCGGAGTCAATCACCACCTTCCGGAGACACCTGAAACCCCACCTCTTCAAGGAATACCTAGGATAAAGCAATCCTTCTGCCCCCCCCCCCCCCCCCCCTCCCTTAAAAGATCTGATGCACTATTGTAAAGTGGCTGTTCCACTGGATGTCATAAGGTGAATGCACCAATTTGTAAGTCGCTCTGGATAAGAGCGTCTGCTAAATGACTTAAATGTAAATGTAAATGTCATAACATCTTCAGAGGCTAACACTAAATGTGGCTTTTATATTACCACCTAATGCTGGAGGGGAAAGTGCCAGAACATTCTCTGTGAAGGATGTAATTAATGCCTTTGACAGCATATTTAATCTGGAGCACTTAAAGTGAAGGATAATTCTCAGTGGGTTACACAGGGACAGGATCCATGGTGGTTTTGACATCACCGGCGGTCCCGAATTATTCTTCTTCTTTAAAGCCTGTGCTTTATTCTGCTAAAGACCCACTACTTAACCTATGTCACCTTGTTCAAAAAAAATGAAAGAACGATAGACACAACTCTAAAAATATTATCCATTTCACTCTGGTAAATGTAGATAAAAAGATAAACAAAAGAGCCGCAATGATATGATGGGTCATTCGATTAGTCCAGTGGAGTCTGGAACAAAATAACAGTGTATCTGTTCACCACAATGGAACTGATTGGAGCAGTTGGATTAAGCTGGACACAATAGCAGCAGAAGAGAACAGCAATTATTAAATTATCTTCTAATCAGAACACTGGTGAAGAAAGACAAAGCACAGCATGCTGAACACTTGGGAGGTCCTACTAACAGCTGGAAAGAGCCAGATAACAAAAATGGACGTCTCAGTAGCCAGTGAACAGATTGGTTCAGATTAAGCTCTGCGGTATCCCATCACAGACAATGTATCATAGAATTAGTCCACTGCAATAACACATCTCTCTTTCAAAAGGAACCTGAAATGTCTGACAATATCTTTTAGATGGACGGGATCAAGAAATGATCTAGTTCCCAGTTAAAAGATACAAAGCGATTTGATGCAACATTGGGTTCTTTCAACCACACAGGTGGATTCAGAATATATTATGGATGTAGTTAGAATGCAAAAGTGAGTAGCATAGGGAATGGTTTTGAACCCCAGGAGCTGTTCAACAGCGGAGTCTTTAGAAAATAGCAGACTGTACAGTTGGGGCACTTTGAATACTCACTGCATTCTCCTGTCTTCTCTTGCTTCACAGGGATGAGGAACTCTTGCTTTCACCTATCTAAACCTGTTGGTCTCATTTGTGTTAGGCAAGTGACTACTTCCAACAGAAAAGCACGATTCAATAGGTCCAACCTCAGATTCCACTTGGATCACGATCTGGGTTTACCTCTAGGGAGGACCGATGGATGCATGTCAAAATTATTCAAACAATGCCCCAGTCAATGTCATAGCATTTATCTCAATTGAATAGCGTTTAACACATACTGTGAGTTTCCACACAATATAATGCATCTCTAAGTGTTTTATGATGTAAGGTCCTTTCTAAAAATGGTATATCCTTGGGTTATATTTTTGTTGAAAAGAAAAGAAAAAATGTTCCTTTTGAAAATGATATTAGCAAGGCTATTTGAAATATGAGGTTAAAGGGTGAGTTGGCTAAGCACACATACAACACATGTTTCTGGTTAAAGGCACAGAATGTGCTTGTAACGTTTGAGTCCATTTGGATATGAGTTGGCCGTGGATTACTATTAGCAAAGAAAATATTTCACGTCTGATTAATCCTTTAAATGATGTATCATGCTTTCCCACATTTGTTATCCCTTCAAAAGATTGGCTAAATGTTAAAACAAAAGTGTTCAACTTGGTTTTGCAAATCTCTCCAGTCATGGCACATTTGTGCTAGCCGTTCAAATAGGGGCCAAACTGAACGTGCATCTAAGGCGGTAATAATTTTCAGCCCATGCAAGACTTTGCATTATGGCATTACCTCCTTAGCTAATGAGGTATTCCTACCTTTTGTAATTCAAAAGCAATTCACGGAACAGCGTTTCATCAAAACAATGAATGCATTTGTACAAGCACTGTAAAACCCAGACATGAACTCAAATGTAGTTTAAAGCCTTAATCTTGATATAAGAGCAAGTTAATCTGATACAGAGATGAACCACTTTTTCAGTGGTGCCCAACTCAGTCTGGGAAATATCAGTATCCAGTCTACATCGTATTAGTAAGGCAGGGATAAAAAGGATTAAGGTTAGGGTTCGGTTTAGGGTTAGGGTTATGGTCAGGGTTATGGTGGGTGACGTAAGGGTTAGTATTAACTTTGGTTAGGTGGAACCACCATCCGAAACCATTGGAAATCTTTTGGCTATACACTGTCTATTGGAAATCAACGTCATCTGCATTGTTACATTATTGTTGCCCATTTATTTGTGTCTGTTTTTGGCCCACCCAACTGTCACTTACTCAGACATTTTAATATAATACAAAATATATAACCATTAAGCATTAAAACAGGATGCCAAGTAAGTAATATAATTAGAAAACAATAGATTAATGGTAGAAGTTAGGGACCATAAATTCCAGTTTGGTATGCAAATGTAAGAAGTTTCAGTGTGTCAGCATCAGGTAAGGTCTTGCTGGTTGGTATTGATTTCCTTTATCTACACCACTCCCTAGAATGCATTCTTCCCAAGAGAGAGATAAACATGGTCTCTCAACGCTTGTGAATTCTATTCCATATTTATGAGGGCAGGGCCAAGTTCTGTGAGGTGAACCTGTACTTTTGAGAGATGGGCACTGACGGGCACTGAAACACTGTTGCTGTCATGGAAATGAACCCCGTACTTTGATGGGAACACCGCAGTCCTACAGTTTCAGCATGGAGCTGGACAACATTTTGGAATTACTCGCAATGTCCTATCAGCTCTCATGTCAAATACGTACTATCATCAAAGTTGTTAAATGAAAGGCAATACTATAGAAATATATGGTCATCAATATGATTTTCAGAACAATTAAAAATGCAGGAGGGGTACAGAGAAGTTTTATAGTTGAGGTACTACTGTAGGTAAACAGTACAATAATTGAACATTTAAATGGCAAGCCGGAGGGGACTTACATCCAAGAATGAATATTGTTTTCTGAATGTCCTAGTCTCTGTACTCTCTGGTATAGAATACATAGTAATTTCCCTGTAATAACTCATTTTGACATTCAAGTGGATGCGGTCGTCTCTGTATGCCACTTATTTTCAAACTCAATTTCCCGCAACATGCACTTCTTTTTTGATACAACATTTAGAATTCATGTAGTATCAGTGAATGCACGTCCACTTCAGCAATAATGTCATACAGCTATTTTTCCAAGAACTTTTCACAATTTTGTGTAACATGCAGGTGTCTAAAAAAATCGTGACCACTGTTGTTCGCACTGCCAGTTTGACGAGACTCAAATATATATATTTTTTAGCATATGCAGTCTGAACTTCCAAAAAGCACATGGAATCAGATATTTCTAGCCACATTTCAAACCACCTTTGTGATTTGTTTGCCCTCCAGTGATTTATGGACTGTTATTCAGCATTTCTTGTTGCATGCTAGCTACTTTGTTGACAGTTTGACAAGAACGTGGTTGATAACTAGTTTGTTAATTGTTTATTAACATATGAGAGATTGTGCTAAAAAGCTAAACAGCTAGCTAACTAACTGCTGGGGCTAGCCCAAAAAATACTAGTTTTGGATAGCATCATGAGTGTAATCGTTCTTACACTATGATTTTGAAACCTGGGAAACTGGGAAAGGACCTGGGAAACATCCATGGCATGGCATTGTTGTCACTTTAGCTTGCTACATATTTTCTGAGTGATAGGAAGCAGGAGCAGCACTGCGCACACATCCGTCGTTACTATGACAACTAGCATAGCCATGTCAGCAAATGACTGCTGTCTGAACACATAGACATTCTCAATTTCCTTACAAAACTATAATAGTTTACCAATACAGACGTAGGATCTTCATTTTAGCCAATTTTTACAGCAGTAAAATAATCTTGCAGCAACAGGAAATGTGAATTATTATGTGGATTATAGGTTGACAATCAAGTCTGAAATTTCAAAGTGGAAATTACCAAGCTGCTACCTCAAATACAGTACACTACAAGTGAAACATTTCCTGCATCAGGAAGATCAAATTAAGATCCTACATCGTGTTAGAAGTCTTTATTTGTTATCAACTGTTCTTTTGTTTTGTCTAAATTAAAGCAGACATGAAGCAACACTTTCCCCAAATGAGAACAGTGTTTAACATTATAACGCAGTAACAACAAGGGGAGCTACATGTAATACTATCTACAGATAAAAAATATGAACATGATAATATAATATTATAACTACCTAATAATTAACATAATTTGTCTTACTGTACAGGTATGAGAGCAACCTAATCGTGCAACCTTTATAATCTTGTACAGTTGAATGTTATTGAGCAGGTTTTAATTAGTGCAGTTCACGCTCAATGGAACCTCGATCTCATACACTCTGTGAGATTATAAAAAATCCAAACAGGCTCCTCTCTCTCTCAATAATCATGTTAGAGCCAAGCCTCTGCAAGTAGGTCCTTCAGAACAAGCGATCGGAGATTGCAGAGTAGCTGATTAATTCTTGCCACTATAGGGGGTGCTGTTTCGCAATCAGCATAATTTGCTCTACAGATTAAACTGCCTAGTACTCAATTCTTGCTCGTACAATATGCATATTATTGTTATTATTGGATAGAAAACACTCTCTAGTTTCTATAGCCGTTTGAATTATGTCTCTGAGTGGAACAGAACTCATTCTACAGCACTTTTCCTGATATGGAGTGAGATTTCAGAAATCTTGGCCTCTGGTCCCAGGTCAGTTTTAATGTCCCTGTAAATGCTATGAGGATACAAACACTGCCCACGCCTTCCTCTAGATGTCAGTAAGTGGTGACAATTTGAATGGAGTCGATTGCGCAATCAGGGCCTGTATAAAAGGCTAAAGACCGGATGTACCGTTCTTTTGCTCCCTGCGCCTGACGCACGATGGACGTCGGACCTGCTCTCTTTCCAAGCTGTTGTTTAGCCAGTAATATATCGCCGGTCATGTTTTTACTTGTTATAGGTGTTAAAAACATCATAAGGTAGTTAATTTAAACCGTTTTATAGCAATTTATATCCGTTTAGTGCGATTTTGAGGCATTGCTTTGTGATGCACTTTGAAGCGCCGGGCACGTTTCGGGGTCCCGGTCAAACGTTAGTGGGCATTTCGACGGACAAGAGGACATCTTTCGACCAAAAGAAGATTAGACCCAAGAAAGGATACATTGCCCAAGATTCTGATGGAAGATCACCTCATAGTAAGAAATATTTAAGATGATAAATCGTTGTTCTGTCGAAAAATGTTAAACGCATATTCCGCCATTTTATTTGGTATAGCTTCGCTTGGCGAACCCTGTATTGCACAGTAAGGATAATTTTAGAAATGTAATTCAGCGATTGCATTAAGAACTAATTTGTCTTTCGATAGCTGTCCAACTTATATTTTTTTAGTCAAGTTTATGAATAGTTATTCATGAGACAATATCACTGTCAAATATGGCGCCCGACATTTTCAGGCTAGTTTTGCTAGTATTGTCATTGTATAACCACATTTTTTTGTGGCTAAATATGCACATTTTCGAACAAACTCTATATGTATGTTGTAATATGATGTTACAGGAGTGTCATCGGAAGAATTCTGAGAAGGTTAGTGAAAAAATTTATATATTTTGGCGATGATTACGTTATCGCTCTCTTTGGCTTGAATCAATGCTCGGGTAACGTTTGCACATGTGGTATGCTAATATAACGATTTATTGTGTTTTCGCTGTAAAACATTTAGAACATCTGAAATATTGTCTGAATTCACAAGATCTGTGTCTTTCCATTGCTGTGAGCTGTGTATTTTTAAGAAATGTTTTATGATTAGTAATTAGGTAATACACTCTCTGTATTTATTCTAGGCGAGTTGTGATGGTGGGTGCAATTGTAAACTATGATTTCTACCTGAAATATGCACATTTTTCTAACAAAACCTATCCTATACAATAAATATGTTATCAGACTGTCATCTGATGAGGTTTTTTCTTGGTTAGTGGCTATCAATATCTTTATTTGGCCGAATTGGTGATAGCACCTGATGGAGTAAGAAACTGATGGAGTTAGAAAAGTGGTGTCTTTTGCTAACGTGGTTAGCTAATAGATTTACATATTTTGTCTTCCCTGTAAAACATTTTAAAAATCTGAAATGGTGGCTTTATTCACAAGATCTGTATCTTTCATTTGGTGTCTTGGACTTGTGATTTAATGATATTTAGATGCTACTATTTAATTGTGACGCTATGCTAGCGATGCTAATCAGTGTAGGGGGGGGTGGGGGGTGATCCCGGATCCGGGGTTGAGAGGCGGTAAAAGTTAAGGCCAGGACAAAGAACATGCATTGCATATCTTCACAAACTGTTTTTTTAGACTACTGACTACCACTGCACCACTCGGGATTCCCGAGAGGCGCACCGGTCTAAGGCACTGCATCTCAGTGCTAGAGGTGTCACTACAGACATTGGTTCGATTCCAGGCTGTATCACAACCGGCCGTGATTGGGAGCCCCATAGGGCGGCGCAAAATTGGCCCAGCATCATCCGGGTTAGGGTTGGCCATCATTGTAAACAAGCATTTGTTCTTAACTGACTTGCCTGGTTAAAATAAAATAAAAATGTGATGCCAAAAAACATATATATTTTTTTACCATAATATATATATATATATATATTATATTTTTTATATATATATTTTATTTTTTTGTCATTATATAATGTAAAACACTTTAGAAAGAGCTATCTGTAAAGCTGCTATCTGCAGTGAAAGAGCTATCTGTAATGCTGCTATCTGCAGTGAAAGAGCTATCTGTAATGCTGCTATCTGCAGTGAAAGAGCTATCTGTAATGCTGCTATCTGCAGTGAAAGAGCTATCTGTAATGCTGCTATCTGCAGTGAAAGAGCTATCTGTAATGCTGCTATCTGCAGTGAAAGAGCTATCTGTAATGCTGCTATCTGCAGTGAAAGAGCTATCTGAAAGTTGCTATCTGCAGTGAAAGAGCTATCTGAAAGTTGCTATCTGCAGTGAAAGAGCTATCTGAAAGTTGCTATCTGCAGTGAAAGAGCTATCTGAAAGTTGCTATCTGCAGTGAAAGAGCTATCTGAAAGTTGCTATCTGCAGTGAAAGAGCTATCTGAAAGCTGCTATCTGCAGTGAAAGAGCTATCTGTAAAGCTGCTATCTGCAGTGAAAGAGCTATCTGAAAGTTGCTATCTGCAGTGAGAAAGCTATCTGTAAAGCTGCTATCTGCAGTGAAAGAGCTATCTGAAAGTTGCTATCTGCAGTGAAAGAGCTATCTGTAAAGCTGCTATCTGCAGTGAAAGAGTTATCTGGAAAGCTGCTATCTGCAGTGAAAGAGCTATCTGAAAGCTGCTATCTGCAGTGAAAGAGCTATCTGAAAGTTGCTATCTGCAGTGAGAAAGCTATCTGGAAAGCTGCTATCTGCAGTGAAAGAGCTATCTGGAAAGCTGCTATCTGCAGTGAAAGAGCTATCTGTAATGCTGCTATCTGCAGTGAAAGAGTTATCTGGAAAGCTGCTATCTGCAGTGAAAGAGCTATCTGAAAGTTGCTATCTGCAGTGAAAGAGCTATCTGAAAGTTGCTATCTGCAGTGAATAGAATCCTGACCTTACTAGTTGAACAAAAATACAGAATGGAAATTACACTTTTAGTCTGTAGGATCTCAGGTAGGCTTTTATAGAAATTGTTTAAAAGACAGCATTTATTACTCAGTGAGAAACTTTTTAGAACGATAAGATTCAATTAACAGTGAGGTGCTTATAAAAACGAACGTCGTTGAACTGCTTCATCATTCCCTGCCCCTAAAGAGGAAAACTCATTTCCTATGCACATTAAACGCTGCTCGCTTAATGAACAGTTGCTACTGTAAACTGACTGAGAAGGTACAGCCACGCACACAGATAACAAGCATTCTGTATCGCTTGATGTGAGAGGACTTGGTGAAGGCTGATTGCTTGCTTGCACTGAAAGACCAATTCAGTCAGCCATGTTGGGGCATTCAGTCAGCCATGTTGGGGCATTCAGTCAGCCATGTTGGGGCATTCAGTCATCCATGTTGGGGCATTCAGTCAGCCATGTTGGGGCATTCAGTCAGCCATGTTGGGGCATTCAGTCAGCCATGTTGGGGCATTCAGTCAGCGATTTTGGGGCATTCAGTCAGCCATGTTGGGGCATTCTGTCAGCCATGTTGGGGCATTCAGTCAGCCATATTTTGGAACAACAAGTCTTCAGCCCACTGTGCTGGACAGTTTAGCTTCCACGAGTTCAGAATATGTCATTGGGGATAAGGACGGCAAAACTCCCCACTTTGTTTTGTACTGGGTCATTCCGCTGGGGACACACACGGTTGGACCTCTGCCAGGAGCCATTAAACGAGCGCTCCACATTCCGGCACATCACTTGGACACGGAGGATTTTGTGATTGTTTTGGTCTCTATCTTTCCCTCCTTGGGTAATGTCCACTTGCATGCTCTGTGACACTCGGGGATATGGTAAGCTTATCCGAGGAGACCATCCGACTCTCCAAAAATGCAGAAAATTGCCCCTGTTGGTCCCTTAAGCAAGGCTGGGAAATTAGATTGCCATGGTGATACACCTCTATCGCTGCCACTGTGGTTCCCACTTAGCAGCTCCCAAAGCCAGAGCAGGTATCGACCAATCCCCAGTAGACAGAAAACTTACCTCAGCAGTCTCCTGATGACCAAATAAAATCACATCAGAACTTAGGGCATGCAGGAGGATAGGGACCGTAGCCTCGCCTGTAGAATGAATCAACATCTATGATTTGATACTTTTTTGGGGGTTTCTAATGAAGCTTAGCATTCCCAATTTGTTCCATGTTTAGGAAGTGGTTCTACTGACCAAGGAATAAAACCTTCAGGGAAGTATAATACACAGTAGAAATATATTTAAGTCCACCGCTCATCAGCAGGATCGCGTTTTTTTTGTCATGAATCTTGTTCTGAACACAGCTCTGCAGAGTGGTCACTAGTTAGCACAGCCACAAAGTCATGAAATCTGATTTTAAACCTAACCCTAACCTTAACTACACTGCTAACCCTAATGTCAAAACCTAACATTACATTTAGGCCAAAAAGCACATTTTTGTTTGAATGAATTCTTTCAAATATAGCCAATTTTGACTTTGCAGCTGGCCAATTTAAGGGGAAATCACTCAGTGCTGTCTCCAGGACAAAACTCATGACAATAAAAGTCAGCCTGGCATCACAGGTATTGTCATCTCATCACATGCAATGGATTCCTGCCGGCTAGACTGAGGCTATTGCTGAAGGCCCTTTTTGTCCACAAACCAACGTAGCTGGCTTTCCAAAGCCTTGACAAGTACTCATAATGTTGTCACTCTGCAGTTAGAGATTTACGTGACCCATGCATTTCAGGCAAACTGGTCCAATTAACAGCGTTCTCCTGCCACTCCTGAGGTTATTGAGGATGCTGTATTCTACTGTACTCTGTGGAAAGGGTTCTACATGGAACCCAAAAGAGTTCTAACTGGAACCAAAAGTGTTCTACCTGGAACCAAAAATGGTTCTTCAAGGGGTTATCCTTTGGGGAGAGCTGAAGAACCATTTTAGATTCTAAATAGCACATTTTGTTTCTGAGTGTAGAGAGAATCACACAATTCAGATTGCAATGCTGTATTTCTATAGGCTACATGGCTCCACACAATTCATCTGGATATGTATGAGGAATTTCCTATGGAGAGATGCGAGATGCACAACTGTAGAGGTCCCGTGTGGCTCAGTTGGTAGAGCATGGCGCTTGCAACGCCAGGGTTGTGGGTTCATTCCCCACGGGGGGACCAGGATGAATATGTATGAACTTTCCAAATTGTAAGTCGCTCTGGATAAGAGCGTCAGCTAAATGACTTAAATGTAAATGTAATACCCACCACTAGTGCCAGTTCTCATAATCCTCTTCAAAGTCTCCTATGGTGTCATCAGAATTGTAATGCGGTGTAATATGCTGATACCCCGCTGGTTAACCAGCATGACACTTTTAATGAATGCTTATCTATTACAAATGTGTCAGACAATGTTTCCGTGTTTAAAGAAGCTGTTAAGGCTAAATCTCTGTTGGCTATCCATTGAATGTGTGTTATGTGTAGTCTACCTCAGGAACTCTTAAGAGGTGTATACGAGGTCCTTTGACATTAAATGGAAGCAGATATGTTCTGCCTTCTCAAGGAAACCAAGGATTCTCAAACCTCTGAATAAAACAGTGGAGAAAACAATATCGGCGCTTATTATAGCTGGTAGTTCGGCCTAATCTGAAAAATCAACCTTCCTCATCTCTGGGGCGTGATGTTTATCTACCAGCACAATATCCCTCACGCCCTCTGAGGGGCAGGCAATCAATCCTGAAAGCACTCATATTTTCTCCAGTGTGTCTTCCTGGGTAAAGGAAAATCAATGGCTAAACTAAGTAATGAAATCCATTGGCTATCATGTCTGTGGCACTGCCAGCAGAGCCGTGAATGTGCTGGTGAATTCCGACAGCATCGGTTCTCTCACTATCTCCCAGAATTGTTTTTAGCCTGTCATGAGCCGTAAGTCACCGTTAAAGACACTGTCTTATAAGATGTTGCAGTGACGCACCATTATTCCTATGACGTTTTCCTGATTTGATTCTGAGATAATTAATTTAAGATACAGTGTCCTTGACTAATGGTTACAGTTCACCACAGAGGGATATGCTAAGAAGAGGAGGCTTTGAGGCTTGAGTGAATGAATGTCCCCTTTTTTTACTTATCTATACTCCTGGAGTGGCCTTTTTGGAGAACTGCCCCCTATCTAGTCCCTCCCCCCTGCAGAGGGGTTAACCACATTTTGTGTTCAGTTGTGTGAAATTATGGAGAGCAATTTCACAGAAAAGCCCAATCGTTTACACATTATGGTCATAGTGGTCTGGTTCACGCTGAATACAGATTTCGGCACAGGAAATGGGAAACACGTTCACATGAGAGGTGAGAGGTCAGAGCAGATGCAATAACTGGTCTGAAGAGTCTGGATGCATCACAGCTGTTAAAGACACACCCTCCCACGTTTTCCACCAGGCTCCCCAGAACAATGGAATGGTGCCCTCCTGTTTTTGAGGCTAGGACCAAATGATAAGGTAGAAATGATAAGGTATTCCTCCCAAATGAATACATATTACTTGGATCAATAATTCAAAATTAGCTCATGCAAGTACAATTGATTCCCTTCACCTAAGCTTGCCTTTTTACAACCCTTTATAATTCCAGTGTTTCCCCCCAGGCATAGAGAGGTGTGAAATTGTGAACCAATTTGTGAAAAACCTGACCTCCAGCATTTTAATGCGATTTCCAATTCCACCATCTGGAGGTGATTTGGTGCTTCCTGCTTGGATGACATCTGCTGCTGTTAACATGCCTAGGCATCTCTCTCACACTGGGGAAAGACTGCACACGGTTCACACACAGCTGCACTTGATCGTATCCATCTACAATCAAATCAAATCAAAGTTTATTTGTCACATGAGCCGATTACAACAGGTGTAAACCTTACATTGAAATGCTTACTAACCAACAGTGCAATTTTTTAGTAATGTTTTTTTTAAATAAAAAGAGGTGAGTGAGAGGTGAAGGCTTATTCCCCATGATGTTCTGCAGAGTTCCAATACATCAAAACCTCACCCAAACAGCTGTTGGTGTGCTGTTTGGACTAAAAAGTCATCTTGAACAATTGTTCTAACACGTCAAAGCATTTGGTTCAGTTTCTGTATATAATACGACACTTGCTTTGATAAATTTCAAAATGTTAATTTGAGAGCAATTTGGCAAATATGACCTTGTTCCTCATTTGCAAATGTCTGTAACCATGTATTCATTTATGAACTTTCTTTTCTCTCTGAAAGGGAATGGTTGAATAAGGTCAACTGAAGGGGAGGAACTACTCTATTGCAGTAACACAGTTGAAGAGCTGGGGGCAGTTTCCTTGTGTACTTGGATACTATCTTCCGCCTCTCATTATGACATAACTATATCATATTTTGTCTTTGCTTACTGAGATTTTCTGCCGCCAACCGCACCATTTAAAATGGGTATATTCCTATTATATAGTCACTGACCCTCTATGTTCCTATTGTATAATCACTGACCCTTTATGTTTCTATTATATAGTCACTGACCCTCTATGTTCCTATTATATAGTCACTGACCCTCTATGTTCCTATTATATAGTCACTGACCCTCTATATTCCTATTATATAGTCACTGACCCTCTATGTTCCTATTATATAGTCACTGACCCTCTATGTTCCTATTATATAGTCACTGACCCTCTATGTTTCTATTATATAGTCACTGACCCTCTATGTTCCTATTATATAGTCACTGACCCTCTATATTCCTATTATATAGTCACTGACCCTCTATGTTCCTATTATATAATCACTGACCCTCTATGTTCCTATTATATAGTCACTGACCCTCTATGTTCCTATTGTATAATCACTGACCCTCTATGTTCCTATTATATAGTCACTGACCCTCTATGTTCCTATTGTATAATCACTGACCCTCTATGTTCCTATTATATAGTCACTGACCCTCTATATTCCTATTATATAGTCACTGACCCTCTATATTCCTATTATATAGTCACTGACCCTCTATATTCCTATTATATAGTCACTGACCCTCTATGTTCCTATTATATAGTCACTGACCCTCTATATTCCTATTATATAGTCACTGACCCTCTATGTTCCTATTGTATAGTCACTGACCCTCTATGTTCCTATTATATAGTCACTGACCCTCTATATTCCTATAATATAGTCACTTACCCTCTATGTTCCTATTGTATAGTCACTGACCCTCTATGTTTCTATTATATAGTCACTGACCCTTTATGTTTCTATTATATAGTCACTGACCCTTTATGTTTCTATTATATAGTCACTGACCCTCTATGTTCCTATTATATAGTCACTGACCCTCTATGTTTCTATTATATAGTCACTGACCCTTTATGTTTCTATTATATAGTCACTGACCCTCTATGTTCCTATTATATAGTCACTGACCCTCTATGTTTCTATTATATAGTCACTGACCCTCTATGTTTCTATTATATAGTCACTGACCCGTTATGTTCCTATTATATAATCACTGACCCTCTATGTTCCTATTATATAGTCACTGACCCTTTATGTTTCTATTACCCCCCCCCAACCCTCTTTTTACGCTGCTGCTACTCTCTGTTTATCATATATGGATAGTCACTTTACTTTACATTCATGTACAAACTACCTCAATTGGGCTCCCGCACATTGGCTAACCGGGCTATCTGCATTGTGTCCCGCCACCCACCACCCACCACCCGTCAACCCCTCTTTACGCTACTGCTCCTCTCTGTTCATCATATATGCATAGTCACTTTAACCATATCTACATGTACATACTACCTCAATCAGCCTGACTATCCGGTGTCTGTATGTAGCCTCGCTACTTTTATAGCCTTTCTACTGTATATAGCCTGTCTTTTTACTGTTGTTTTATTTCTTTGCTTACCTATTGTTCACCCAAAACCTTTTTTGCACTATTGGTTAGAGCCTGTAAGTAAGCATTTCAATTTAAGGTCTACACCTGTTGTATTCGGAGCACGTGACAAATAAACTTTGATTTGATTTATATAGTCACTGATCCGTTATGTTCCTAATATATAATCACTGACCCGTTACGTTCCTATTATATAATCACTGACCCTCTATGTTCCTATTATATAATCACTGACCCGTTATGTTCCTAATATATAATCACTGACCCGTTATGTTCCTATTATATAATCACTGACCCGTTATGTTCCTAATATATAATCACTGACCCGTTACGTTCCTATTATATAATCACTGACCCGTTATGTTCCTAATATATAATCACTGACCCGTTACGTTCCTATTATATAATCACTGACCCGTTACGTTCCTATTATATAATCACTGACCCGTTACGTTCCTATTATATAATCGCTGACCCTCTATGTTCCTATTATATAATCACTGACCCGTTATGTTCCTAATATATAATCACTGACCCGTTATGTTCCTATTATATAATCACTGACCCGTTATGTTCCTAATATATAATCACTGACCCGTTACGTTCCTATTATATAATCACTGACCCGTTATGTTCCTAATATATAATCACTGACCCGTTACGTTCCTATTATATAATCACTGACCCGTTACGTTCCTATTATATAATCACTGACCCGTTATGTTCCTATTATATAATCACTGACCCTCTATGTTCCTATTATATAATCACTGACCCGTTATGTTCCTAATATATAATCACTGACCCGTTATGTTCCTAATATATAATCACTGACCCGTTACGTTCCTATTATATAATCACTGACCCGTTATGTTCCTAATATATAATCACTGACCCGTTACGTTCCTATTATATAATCACTGACCCGTTACGTTCCTATTATATAATCACTGACCCGTTACGTTCCTATTATATAATCACTGACCCGTTACGTTCCTATTATATAATCACTGACCCGTTACGTTCCTATTATATAATCACTGACCCTTTATGTTTCTATTATATAATCACTGACCCGTTACGTTACGCTCTGTATTCTTATGCAGTATTTAGTGCATGCTGTGCTGTGCTCGCATTCACCAACTCTTATCCAAGTTCACTGTGCTAGATACTGGACCTGAAAATCATAGATTCTTTTGCTCCCTAAATCATCTATAAACCCCATGTGTTCTTATATTTTATTCAATGTTTTCTGAGGCAAATATGAAACTGGCGGCCGACTGCTGTGTGGAGACAACGATTTAATACAAGGGCAATTTAAAACAATGGGTAGCTACCTGTTATACTGAAATGTATAATTATCTTCTTGATCTCTTACCTTAAATATCCAGTAGTGTTACATAATGCTGGATAATTCATTACTGACACTGTGGAATAATGTTTCCGAATTAAAATCAAGCTATTTGGTGTTTCAGAATTGTTTTATTTGTTTTTTATTTGTTTCAAGTTGACTACAACATGATCTGTGTTGACATGATCTGACATGATCTGTGTTGACATGATCTGTGTTGACATGATCTGACATGATCTGTGTTGACATGATCTGTGTTGACATTATCTGTGTTGACATGATCTGTGTTGACATGATCTGACATGATCTGTGTTGACATGATCTGACATGATCTGTGTTGACATGATCTGACATGATCTGTGTTGACATGATCTGTGTTGACATGATCTGTGTTGACATGATCTGTGTTGACATGATCTGTCATGATCTGTGTTGACATGATCTGTGTTGACATGATCTGTGTTGATATAATCTGACATGATCTGTGTTGACATGATCTGTGTTGACATGATCTGTGTTGATATAATCTGACATGATCTGTGTTGACATGATCTGACATGATCTGTGTTGGCATGATCTGTGTTGACATGATCTGTGTTGACATGATCTGTGTTGACATGATCTGTGTTGACATGATCTGACATGATCTGTGTTGACATGATCTGTGTTGACATGATCTGTGTTGATATGATCTGTGTTGACATGACCTGTGTTGACATGATCTGTGTTGACATGATCTGACATGATCTGTGTTGACATGATCTGACATGATCTGTGTTGACATGATCTCTGTTGACATGATCTGTGTTGACATGATCTCTGTTGACATGATCTGACATGATCTGTGTTGACATGATCTGTGTTGATATAATCTGACATGATCTGTGTTGACATGATCTGTGTTGACATGATCTGTGTTGACATGATCTGTGTTGACATCATCTGTGTTGACATGATCTGTGTTGACATGATCTGTGTTGACATGATCTGTGTTGACAGGATCTCTGTTGACATGATCTGACATGATCTGTGTTGACATGATCTGACATGATCTGACATGATCTGTGTTGACATGATCTGACATGATCTGTGTTGACATCATCTGTGCTGACATGATCTGTGTTGACATGATCTGACATGATCTGTGTTGACATGATCCGTGCTGAAAGTTACAGAGCTGTGATCAATAGATACAGTATTTGTGTATAAATTACCCCGCGAGTCCATGAAAGACCTAGGTCACAGAATCCTATGATGTGGAAAGTCATTTATATACTGGAGTTCAGATATTTCCGCTTCTATAGGGGTAGTCATGGTCACTGAGCCTGGATAAATATCTCAACAGTGTATCTGTGTGATAGTCATTGAGAAATTTGACTGGACTACGGTTAATGTGATCTGTGTAATAGTCTTTGAGAAACTGGACTGGACTACGGTTAATGTGATCTGTGTGATTGCTCTGTGCACGTCATAGTGTTTAATGAGCCTTTTTGTCTTTTGTTTGTGTAACTTGCGCTTCATGTGTTGCCAACACAGCCCCACAACTATAATTTAAGGCAAAGTTGTTGAGATTGCGAAAATCCCTTCACATACCTGGGAATAACCATCAACAGCATACACAACAATGGACTGTTGTTGTCGATTAGCAATGAGATGCATGGGGAACACACTGTTCCCCATGCACTGTGCTCCATTGCATAAAAAAATGAAATAGATCTAACTGCTGCTGTTTGTCTGAATAATCAACTCAGTGTTTCTGCGCGGTAGTCTATCTCCACATGCTCTCGTCTTCCAAAAATAACAAACTAGGAAATGATTACGCACAGAGATAGAGAACAGTTTACAATCTAGATGCACATGCAGAACAACAAAAAGCCACTTTTGTAGCCTCTGTCCGGATTAACTACTGCACTGGAGTTTAGTCAATTTATTCTCAGGTTGCAGGTAATTGGTGCCTGACTGTAAGACATCTCCTCTATTCAGCTAAATCACACAGAACAGTAACACAACTGTGTGTATCACAACTGTGTGTTTTTGCTATTCATGACGCAATTGTTTGTCTTTCTGGTATTTACTGTGAATTCCAACTTTATATCATTGAGTCTTCAGTGCTGCTATGTGTTGAAAATCATTTATAGTATTATTGCTCACAAATGTATCACATTGAATACATACTGTATATATCACAGTACATGTACTGTAATTCCCTAAATGTGTCTGTTTCAATTGTACCTCATCGTGTATTTATCTTAAATTATAAACTGGGTGCTTCGAGCCCTGAATGCTGATTGGCTGACAGCTGTGGTATATCAGACCGTATACCACGGGTATGACAAAACATGTGTTTTTACTGCTCTAATTATGTTGGTTCCCTGTTTATAATAGCAATAAGGCACCTCTGTTTTTTTATGTATGGTGAATATACCATGGCTAAGGGCTGTGTCCAGGCACTCCGCGTTGCATAGTTTATCGTAAGAATATACAAGTAAAACATTGTGAAGTATAACTTCAAACCATACAGCTCTAATTATATCTTCTATGATCCCATCATTGCAAATGTTCAGATTTCAGAATGGGACAAAGCTCGCTCCATATTCATGCATCTCTCAGAAGTTAATCTGTTCAGTGCAAACCATAATCTGTATTAGAAAGGGAGGCGGTTAGTTTAGCGGTTAAGAGCGTTTGGCCAGTAACCTAAAGGTCGCCGGTTTGAATCCCCGTGCCCACCCGGCGAAAAATCTATTGATGTGCCCTTGAGCAAGGCACTTAACTTTAATTGCTCTGGATAAGAGCGTCTGACAAATGCATTGACGTTTTAGTCCATCATAGATTGGCCTAGAATACTGTGCTTTTTGTTGGGTGGATTATCACATTGTGTGATGGGAAATGCACACAGTTTAAGTTATTGTAGAGAAGGAGAAAAGGAATTACTCTGTCTGCAAGGCTCCAATAACAGGATGGAAAATTGGTATCCTCGTTAGAGAGAGACAATTCCATTTACAGAGTGGCTGCGGTTCTGGATTGTCTGGACTCCGACCTGCTGTTGTAAAAAAATATGGAGATTTCTACACACTAGCCTACCTCCTTTCAGCTGCTGCTCGGTGCTCAGTCACTCCGTAACTCCACTGCCGCTTGTACACAAAACAGTTAGAACAAACTTAGTTATTTGTCTGTTGTAACCGTAGGCTATTACAAACATAAGCAAGACACTAACAGTTTTCATTTTATTGTTCAGGAGGGGAGTTACATGCAGATATTAAGGCAAGCCTTACATTTACAAGGCTTGCTGTTTAAAGTAGCTGGAACAAAGCGTCAGAGCCTTGACTGAAAGGCGAGTTCCTCAATCTCTGATGTTTATCAGTTCTTTGAGAGTGCAGTTTTATTTATTTAGTTTCTATTTATTTTTATAGTATTATTTAGGATCATCCCAGACAAACTTTTTGAGGAATAAACCAAACCTTTTGATAACAACAGTGTGGGAGACTAGCTATACCACCCTGCAACCCCCTGCTGGCTCTCATATGAAGCTAAGTAGGTCTACAACCTGTTGATACCTGGATGGGAAACCAGATTCTGCAGTAAGTGGAAGTGGTGTTGGAGGGCCAGTAGAAGGTACTCATCAGGGGTGTTGGAGGGCCAGCAGAACATACTCATCAGTGGTGTTGGAGGGCCAGTAGAAGGTACTCATCAGGAGTGTTGGAGGGCCAGTAGAAGGTACTCATCAGGGGTGTTGGAGGGCCAGTAGAAGGTACCCATCAGGGGTGTTGGAGGGCCAGTAGAAGGTACTCATCAGGGGTGTTGGAGGGCCAGTAGAAGGTACTCATCAGGGGTGTTGGAGGGCCAGTAGAAGGTACTCATCAGGGGTGTTGGAGGGCCAGTAGAAGGTACTCATCAGGGGTGTTGGAGGGCCAGTAGAAGGTACTCATCAGGGGTGTTGGAGGGCCAGTAGAACATACTCATCAGTGGTGTTGGAGGGCCAGTAGAAAGTACTCATCAGGGGTGTTGGAGGGACAGTAGAAGGTACTCAACAGGGGTGTTGGAGGGCCAGTAGAAAGTACTCATCCCTGTAACTAAGGACCAGATCCTGATACATCAATGTATGCCATCATTGTGAATTTACACACAGGTCTTGACTCATGGTCGTTAACAATCCCATGGCACGTGTTGCAAGAGAAGGGGTGTTAACCGGTGTCGTGGATTAACATTTCCAACCTAGCAGCCCATAATACTATGGCTACCTCAGTTCCCAATTGGATCATTCAATCCTTCTTATCTCTGAAATGCTTCCCCAAGTCATTGCTGTATATTTCAATGTGTTCTTACTCAACTTGGTATACTACTAAGGGTTAACTAAAATACTGACTTACTGAAAGAAAACTTAATATACAATATATAATATATGGTCTATACAATTTCCTTAGCATTGCATAATTTCAATTAAAAACTGGAGTGGCCTATTAGTAAAGTATACAACATTAAGCTGAGCAAAATCTAGTTTAATATAGGATGCATTTTGAAGGGTCAATCCTTAGTGCTTCTATGTTGGATTCATATGAATTAAGGATATATACTCATTGATTTGTGAAGAATATAACTTATAAATGCCTAATGAACTTAGTTCAGCTGTCGTACCCCATCAGAACCAAAGATATGAGCTTGCTTTACTCCAATCTTTGTAAATATTGTAAATGTAAAAAAAAAAAACACTGCATAGACTCAAAATGTGCTTAAAACTATAATGTTGATATATTGGATGGTCAGACCTTGCATCAATAGCTCTGCCTATGAATTTAAGAGTGGTTACATTTCTCCAGGCCCATCTCTCAGCATTTTACCAAAACAAAGGTGGGGTAGCCTTTGTTATTGTTTCAACTGCGGATTGCCCCTTTAAACCAATCTAAAGGTGGAATTCAATCAGGCTCATGTCATCAACGTCCAATGAATCACAGACAAACAAAACTGTATGCATCACAACTAGCTGACCAGTTTGTAGCAGTCAGAGTTTCTTTAGTTGTATTTTAGTATTAAAAAAACAACCCTGGCTTTTATGTGATACAACCATCCACCTAATCTCATTCACCATAAGGTTACCTTCCACCTTTCGCACTCAGAAAACCCAACAGGGAACAGGCCCCTGCTGTCAGCATCTGTGGCAAATTATGTTTTAAATCCGAAACTCATATCAAAATGTAAGCAATTTCCATGCTGATGGACTTTCATATCAGCCTCAGTCAGAGAAGCCTCACCTGAACATTTCTACCATCAATATTTCAGCGACATTTCATGCGAGTCTTCTTTTGACTGCTGGTGTGATGAGCTGTGATGGTGATGGATATGGTGGAGCCTTGCTCTTCTGCACTCGTAATGCAGGGCCTCATTTCACGAATAAGAAAAAATGGCCCGATGCACGCTTTCTGTGAGTACTCTTGTTGAAATGCAATTTTCAACTATAATGGAATCTGAATGAATGTGTTAACAACAATATGAGATAATAGGGTGTAATATCCAGAATACAAAAAGTAGAAAGAGAGAAGAATCAGTGTTTCAGGGTCATATGGCCCCTTTTAAATAATTAAATGGCCGTCCTCAGAGAGGTAGTTGATACATGATAGAGACCTTAGAGAGGTGAGGCAAGTTTTAGTTAAACTATTCTTAGGTCTATGAGTTTGGATATCTGGTTGGAAATCTACATTGACTAATTCAAACAGAGAATCTACCAATTATAATGAGTTAATTGTACGTGGAATAGAATTTTTTTTTTCTTCACGTTTTCTAGCTGCAAAAAATCACCCTGAAAGGTGGCACTTAATGTCCAGATGTATGTCAATTTGTTCCACCCCATGATCTGTCGCTTTAAATGTGCAGCTCGCTGGCACTTCCAGTAGATCTGCAACGTTAACCCGAGTACGTTGACGTCACTAAACTTTTCCACCATATGCGTGTTGAGATGAGATGAGGGCATGAGAGCGTGGGTTGATGTGGTATCGCCGAGGACCATCTTTCAGGACAGCCTGTTAACTGTCGTGTTGTAATGTAAGTCAATTCATATTTGTTTCATCCGTTTTTGGAATGGGATTAGCCTACACAATATTTTCAATAGTTTAGTGTTTGGATGTTGATCGAGTCGCATGTTTGTGTAGCCTTTTTGTTGTTTTCTGTACAAAACACGTCCGCGCAGCCTAGTGAAGAATAATAATGAACTTCTTGCAAATGGTAAATATGTCGAACTTTATACATTTGCTATCTATTTATTTGTAGTGCGCATAGGTCCATTCTATTTTCACATCTTCTCAATTTTACTCCGTGATGTTGACAATAAACTTTGTAGCGCGCACTCAGACAGACAGGTTCATTTGCTTCAGCGTGGATGCGAGCGTCAAGTGGCACTTTAAGTTTTACTGTTGGTAGACATAACGACAGAAGCCAATACTATATTGAGTGCAATGCTACATATTTGCAATTCGTCTATTGGAATCATGTGCCACAACTGCATGCATAAATCAAGCCACCTAGACACCGTATTTCAGTGCACGCGGAAGGTACATTTTCATTATTGCAGTTTATAAAGACCAGATATAACATAACGGTGTTATTACATTTCACTGCTTAAAAACAGTTGCTTATCGATTTTTCAGACTTTCAGAGAATATGTAATTACCATACAAATTGTACATTTCATTTCACAGCTGATGAAAAAAAAAATATATACTACTGCTGTTACTAGCCTAGGACCTAGGACCAATATTGTCAATATTGGTGATGTTGTATGTTCATATCAGACATTTGTGTCTGCAGTTGTCCCATAATCATTGTCACTGAGTTTTTCACACTGGGGACAGTCTTTTGCATTTTGCCAAAGATCTGGTTTTATTTTCTATTTATTTAACTAGGCAAGTCAGTTAAGAACAAATTCTTACTTACAATGACAGCCTAGGAACACTGC
This sequence comes from Salvelinus fontinalis, assembly GCF_029448725.1. Taxonomy (NCBI): domain Eukaryota; kingdom Metazoa; phylum Chordata; class Actinopteri; order Salmoniformes; family Salmonidae; genus Salvelinus; species Salvelinus fontinalis. The sequence continues at coordinate 9,577,641 of NC_074687.1, forward strand.
TTTGTTCAGAGGCAGAATGACAACCTTGTCAGCTTGGGATTCGATCCAGCAACCTTTCAGCCCAACGCTCTAACCACTAGGCTACCTGCCACCCCAATTTATCCTCCAGTGTTTGGTGCAGTGTAGAGATACCGCAGGCGCTGTAGTTTTCACCCTGGGGCAAAAGAGGAGCTCCAAATGGAAAGCACATGCAGTCCACGTTTACCTCTCCGAGAAAACTCTTTATCGCTCTCAGTGCCAAAATGAACTCTGTCCACTAGAGGACATGTGGCATGTGTTTTTGTGGTCATATTTCACATGGTTAATGTACTGTATGATGCTGTCTGTGTCTCTTTCACCAACCATGTCTCATAGACCATTTCTATTGATGTATGTTTTGATCTCTGAAGTAGTATTGTAGTGTCTGTGGTAGTTTGATGAATTGTATAGCTATTACTGCACTGTTGAAGCTAGAAACAAGCATTTTGCTGCACCTACGATAGCATCTGTGAATCTGTGTATGCAACCAACAAACTTTGATTTGATTTGATTGATTGACTGTGTCATTAGAAACATGTCCACCTCCCAAACATTGTCTGCTACACAGTGATCATTACCTGAGAAACAAGGATATTTAGCCTAATGTATCTGGGCAAACAATGTTTCCATTGTGAGCTACTGAAACCTGTCTTGATGCCATGTGCAATGCCTTTAGGCTCTTACACAATGAATTCTACCCCTTTTGCAAATCATTGTGAATGAGTCTAAAAGCCCAGGATGAAGCAGAGAGCCAACTGATCTTTTTTTTCCAATTTTCAGTGGGCCCTCCATGACCGCGAGAGAAGTAGAACTCTGGGTAGGATTGGAGCGCATAGTTAAATTAAGGTCATAATATAAGCGAGGCGACAAAAAAAACAACAACATGTTATTCAGCTAAAACCCCCTGAACTGGCATGTAGGCTAAGGCTACAATGTGTCGTCACAGTTTTGCAGGGTTTAGGAACGTTCCACTGAACTATACCGTACGTAGTCATGCGGAGTTCTGTGAAGGATGCATGTGAAACAAGTCAAGCACCGTCTGTCAGATGTGTGTTATTGTGTCTGCAATGGCACTTGATTGAAGTGCAGTAGACTAGAGGGAGGAAGATCCACAGTAATTTAGGTTGACACAGGTTTGGTATATTGACTCAACCATAGAGTGTGCAGAATAACATTCTATCTGATCTAGATTGACTCAACCGTAGTGTGCAAAATAACATTCTATCTGATCTAGATTGACTCAACCGTAGAGTGTGCAGAATAACATTCTATCTGATCTAGATTGACTCAACCGTAGAGTGTGCAGAATAACATTCTATCTGATCTAGATTGACTCAACAGTAGTGTGCAAAATAACATTCTATCTGATCTAGATTGACTCAACTGTAGTGTGCAGAATAACATTCTATCTGATCTAGATTGACTCAACTGTAGTGTGCAGAATAACATTCTATCTGATCTAGATTGACTCAACCGTAGAGTGTGCAGAATAACATTCTATCTGATCTAGATTGACTCAACCGTAGTGTGCAAAATAACATTCTATCTGATCTAGATTGACTCAACTGTAGTGTGCAGAATAACATTCTATCTGATCTAGATTGACTCAACTGTAGTGTGCAGAATAACATTCTATCTGATCTAGATTGACTCAACCGTAGTGTGCAAAATAACATTCTATCTGATCTAGATTGACTCAACCATAGAGTGTGCAGATTAACATTCTATCTGATCTAGATTGACTCAACCGTAGTGTGCAGAATAACATTCTATCTGATCTAGATTGACTCAACCATAGAGTGTGCAGAATAACATTCTATCTGATCTAGATTGACTCAACTGTAGTGTGCAGAATAACATTCTATCTGATCTAGATTGACTCAACCGTAGAGTGTGCAGAATAACATTCTATCTGATCTAGATTGACTCAACCATAGAGTGTGCAGATTAACATTCTATCTGATCTAGATTGACTCAACCGTAGTGTGCAGAACAACATTCTATCTGATCTAGATTGACTCAACCGTAGAGTGTGCAGAATAACATTCTATCTGATCTAGATTGACTCAACCGTAGTGTGCAGAATAACATTCTATCTGATCTAGATTGACTCAACCGTAGTGTGCAGAATAACATTCTATCTGATCTAGATTGACTCAACCGTAGTGTGCAGAATAACATTCTATCTGATCTAGATTGACTCAACCGTAGTGTGCAGATTAACATTCTATCTGATCTAGATTGACTCAACCGTAGTGTGCAGAATAACATTCTATCTGATCTAGATTGACTCAACCGTAGTGTGCAGAATAACATTCTATCTGATCTAGATTGACTCAACCGTAGTGTGCAGATTAACATTCTATCTGATCTAGATTGACTCAACCATAGAGTGTGCAGAATAACATTCTATCTGATCTAGATTGACTCAACCGTAGTGTGCAGAATAACATTCTATCTGATCTAGATTGACTCAACCGTAGAGTGTGCAGAATAACATTCTATCTGATCTAGATTGACTCAACCGTAGTGTGCAGAATAACATTCTATCTGATCTAGATTGACTCAACCGTAGTGTGCAGAATAACATTCTATCTGATCTAGATTGACTCAACCGTAGTGTGCAGAATAACATTCTATCTGATCTAGATAGAATCAACCGTAGAGTGTGCAGAATAACATTCTATCTGGTCATCAGCGTATAGGCTAACTCAAAGCTGCCACTTTCTGCCTCTTGTTCCTTAAATCTTAGTCTTGACAAAGCCTAAATGTTTTATGATAAATTGATGGATTTTCTTTCATGTTATGTTTTAAATGTTAGAGAATGCTGTGTCCAATCAAAATTTATTTTATTCAGTGACTAATGATATTGACTTAACGAGAATGAACAGGATCTTAAGGACTTACAAATAATTCATAATATACTGTACACATTCGAATTTATAACATATCATACAAATTGCTTAAAAAAAAGATTTGCAGGACATAACAAACATATTATAAGAAATGGATGATTTGGATATTTTGAAAAATTTTTGGGTACCTGTTTTGGCTTGTTAGCGCTGCTTTCAAAACTACTGACTGAAATGATAGAAAAACATTTATAATGCATCTTTAATAGTTTTGTTACTTAGCCATTGTGCCTGGTTGAGGATTTCCCTTTGCCCAACCTTATAGCCACAACAGTATTCTCCTCAGTGTACTCAGTCAACACTTTCAGTGGTCTTTCCAGTCTGTCTGAGTCTTAGACCATACTCACGCTGACTGATAACATCATCGCTATCAGCCGATGCTTACTCTCCATCACTCCAATCTTCAAACAACAAGCCTGGGAGCTGCCTCTATCACTTACTGCTGCATTCTATTGATCAGAGTTTACTTTTAACCTCATCCTTATAACAGAAAAAAAAAATCTATCTTGAACCAAATAGGCCCACTCCTAAGGTGACTAGTAATTGAGGTAAACTTAAAAGGTGATGGACACTCAGTGGAGAACCTGCACTCATCTGAAATATATGTTAATAACTAATATCATGTCTATGTGCAGGCTACACAATAATGACATGTCTAAATGGTTCTTTCTTTAATGGAGGACAGTGTGTGGCAGGAGCGAGTCAGTGAAGCCGAGACTATTGATGTTTTTGTCTTGCTTGACTTGTGCATTGACTCCCTGAAATGTCAAAGCTTTGAATTTCAGACGTAATGAGTGAATTAATCCTCTCTGCACTTATTACACATCTCAATTAATCATCGCCCCTTGCCAATGATGTGGCGGAAAGTTATTAGGTCCTGTAATATTCTCCCTTCGGTGACTATAAAGTTTTTTGTCTTAATTGTTCCAGGCAGATGGGCATTGTTGTTATTGAATAAAGACTTTCCAAGCTGTGACGGGACCCTTTGTTATTCAAACAATGTATGGAACTGGAAGTCTTTTGGAACCACCCGAACTACCGTATCAAATAAAATACTGCTCAACTCCCAGGCACACTTTAGAATGTATTTTCACAGTCAATATTTTCTTAATGTCTCAATCGACTGCACTTTTGTGTGTTTCTGTCACGATCGTGTGGCGGATTGACGGACCAAAACGCAGCAGTAGGAAAATAAGCCATCTTCTTTTATTTTTTCAAGATGACGAAAAATAAACATGAAACACTTAATACAAACTAACAAAAAAAACAACAAACGATCGTGAAGCTAAGAAACGTCGTGCACATACAACAGGCTACAAACGTTCTGACATAGACAATTACCCACAACCAATGAGAGCCTATGGCTACCCTAAATAAGGCTCCCAATCAGAGACAACCGAAATCAGCTGTCTCTAATTGGGAACTCATTCAGGTAACCATAGACTCTCCTAGACAACTAAACATACATAGACAACGCTAGACACCTGAACTCCACACAAACCCATATACTACACAACAACCCCTTTACCATAAAAAACACCCAAAACCAACAAAACACAAACATTCCCCATGTCACACCCTGACCTAACTAAAATAATAAAGAAAACAAAGAATACTAAGGCCAGGGCGTGACATAACCCCCCCCTTAAGGTGCGAACTCCGGGCGCACCATTACACAGTCTAGGGGAGGGTCTGGGTGGGCTTCCATCCATGGTGGCGGCTCCGGCTCTGGTCGTGGTCCCCACGTCACCACAGTCCCTAACCGCCTCCTTAGCTTCCTCCAGATGACCCCCCTCCACATTAACCACACTGCATTAAGGGGCAGTTCCGGACTAAGGGGCAGTACCAGGGTAAGGGGCAGTACCAGGGTAAGGGGCAGCACCAGGGTAAGGGGCAGTACCAGGGTAAGGGGCAGCACCAGGGTAAGGGGCAGCACCAGGGTAAGGGGCAGCACCAGGGTAAGGGGCAGCACCAGGGTAAGGGGCAGCACCAGGGTAAGGGGCAGCTCCGGACTGAGGAATGGCAGCTCCGGACTGAGGAATGGCAGCTCCGGACTGAGGGACTGCAGCTCCGGACTGAGGGACGGCCCATGGCTAGCTGACGGATCTGGCTGCTCATGGCTGGCTGACGGATCTGGCTGCTCATGGCTAGCTGACGGATCTGGCTGCTCATGGCTAGCTGACGGATCTGGCTGCTCATGGCTAGCTGACGGATCTGGCTGCTCATGGCTGGCTGACGGATCTGGCTGCTCATGGCTAGCTGACGGATCTGGCTGCTCATGGCTAGCTGACGGATCTGGCTGCTCATGGCTAGCTGACGGATCTGGCTGCTCATGGCTAGCTGACGGATCTGGCTGCTCATGGCTAGCTGACGGATCTGGCTGCTCATGGCTAGCTGACGGATCTGGCTGCTCATGGCTAGCTGACGGATCTGGCTGCTCATGGCTAGCTGACGGATCTGGCTGCTCATGGCTAGCTGACGGATCTGGCTGCTCATGGCTGGCTGACGGATCTGGCTGCTCCTGTCTGGTTGGCGGCTCTGGCAGATCCTGTCTGGTTGGCGGCTCTGGCAGATCCTGTCTGGTTGGCGGCTCTGGCAGATCCTGTCTGGTTGGCGGCTCTGGCAGATCCTGTCTGACGGACGGCTCTAGCGGCTCCTGTCTGGCTGGCGGCTCTAGCGGCTCCTGTCTGGCGGACGGCTCAGTAGGCTCATGGCAGACGGGCGGCTTTGCAGGCTCATGGCAGACGGGCGGCTTTGCAGGCTCATTGCAGACGGATGGCTCAGATGGCGCTGGGGAGACGGATGGCTCAGATGGCGCTGGGGAGACGGATGGCTCAGATGTCGCTGGGGAGACGGATGGCTCAGATGGCGCTTGGCAGACGGGCAGTTCAGTCATCGCTGTGCAGACGGCAGACTCCTGCCGGCTGAGGCGCACTGTAGGCCTGGTGCGTGGTGCCGGGACTGGTGGCACCGGGCTGGGGACACGCATCTCAGGGCTAGTGCGGGGAGCAGCAACAGGACGCACAGGACTCTGGGGACACACAGGAGGCTTGGTGCGTGGTTTAGACACTGGTGGTAAAGGGCTGGAGACACGCACCATATAGCTAGTGCGTGGAGGAGGCACTGGTGGTACTGGGTTGGGGCGGGGAGGTGGCGCCGGAAATACCGGACCGTGCAGGCGTACTGGCTCCCTTGAACGCCGAGCCTGCCCAACCTTACCTGGTTGTATGCTCCCCGTCGCCTGACCAGTGCGGGGAGGTGGAATAACCCGCACCGGCCTATGTAGGCGAACCGGGGACAACATGCGTAAGGCTGGTGCCATGTACGCCGGCCCGAGGAGACGCACTGGTGACCAGATGCGTTGGGCCGGCTTCATGACATACGGCTCAACGCTCAGTCTAGCCCGGCCGATACGTGGAGCTGAAATGTACCGAACCGGGCTATGCACGCGTACAGGAGACACCGTGAGCTCTACTGCGTAACACGGTGTCTGCCCGTACTCCCGCTCTCCACGGTAAGTACAGGGAGTAGGCGCAGGTTTCCTACCTGACTTTGCCACACTCCCTTTAAGGCCCCCCCCAAGAAATTTTTGGGTTGTACTCACGGGTCTCCAGCCTTGTCTCCGTGCTGCCTCCTCATATCGCCTCCTCTCGGCTTTAGCTGCCTCCAGCTCTTCACGAGGAAGGCGATATTCTCCCGGTTGAGCCCACGGCCCCTTACCATCCAGTATCTCCTCCCATGTCCATGAATCCTGTGTAGGTAGGTCCTGTTGCCGCTTTCCATGCCGCTTGGTCCTATGGTGGGTAATTCTGTCACGATCGTGTGGCGGATTGACGGACCAAAACGCAGCAGTAGGAAAATAAGCCATCTTCTTTTATTTTTTCAAGATGACGAAAAATAAACATGAAACACTTAATACAAACTAACAAAAAAAACAACAAACGATCGTGAAGCTAAGAAACGTCGTGCACATACAACAGGCTACAAACGTTCTGACATAGACAATTACCCACAACCAATGAGAGCCTATGGCTACCCTAAATAAGGCTCCCAATCAGAGACAACCGAAATCAGCTGTCTCTAATTGGGAACTCATTCAGGTAACCATAGACTCTCCTAGACAACTAAACATACATAGACAACGCTAGACACCTGAACTCCACACAAACCCATATACTACACAACAACCCCTTTACCATAAAAAACACCCAAAACCAACAAAACACAAACATTCCCCATGTCACACCCTGACCTAACTAAAATAATAAAGAAAACAAAGAATACTAAGGCCAGGGCGTGACAGTTTCTACTTCTGTACAAATACTTTGTATGGGAAAGCATTGTAAAACATCACAGAATGAGTTGTAAAAGAGTAGTACATTTCTGAAAATACATTTTGTGTGAAATCATGTTGGAATGAAAACATTCTAATATTCATGACCTCATAGAAGAAATATATTATGAACGCAGTAAAGAACCACAGGGATGCTGGCCCTTGTTGACTCCAATGCTCGCCACATTTGTGTCAAGTTGTTTCGATGTCCTTTTTGTGGTGGACCATTCTTGATGCACACAGGAAACTGTTGAGGGTGAAAAACCCAGCAACGTTGCAATTCTTCGCACAAACCTGTGTGCCTAGAACCTACTACCATAACCCGTTCAAAGGCACTTCAATATTTTGTCTTGCCCATTCACCCTCTGAATGGCACGCATACACAATCCATGTCTCAAAGCTTAAAAATCCTTCTTTAACCTGGCTCCTCCCATTCATCTACACTGATTGAAGTGGTTTTAACAAGTGACATCAAGAAGTGATCACAGCTTTCACCTGGATTCACTTGGTCGGTCTGTGTCATGGAAAGAGCACGTGTTCTTATTGTCTTGTATACTCAGTGTAAATATATATGTTATCCACCATTTAATAAGACATTTAACAGCTCATACATGACAACTAAATAAGCATTATACCTTGTTGGTTTTAAATATGTTAATGAAATATCTTACAATGTCCTTGTTAACGTAGTTCATGTGTACTGCAATATTCTTTGGTCTGGTACTAAATGTGTAATATTCTTTGGTCTGGTACTACATGTGTAACATTCTTTGGCCTGGTACTAAATGTGTTACATTCTTTGGTCTGGTACTAAATGTGTAATATTCTTTGGTCTGGTACTAAATGTGTAATATTCTTTGGTCTGGTACTAAATGTGTAATATTCTTTGGTCTGGTACTAAATGTGTAATATTCTTTGGTCTGGTACTAAATGTGTAACATTCTTTGGTCTGGTACTAAATGTGTAATATTCTTTGGTCTGGTACTAAATGTGTAACATTCTTTGGTCTGGTACTAAATGTGTTACATTCTTTGGTCTGGTACTAAATGTGTAACATTCTTTGGTCTGGTACTAAATGTGTAACATTCTTTGGTCTGGTACTAAATGTGTAATATTCTTTGGTCTGGTACTAAATGTGTAATATTCTTTGGTCTGGTACTAAATGTGTAATATTCTTTGGTCTGGTACTAAATGTGTAATATTCTTTGGTCTGGTACTAAATGTGTAATATTTTTTGGTCTGGTACTAAATGTGTAATATTCTTTGGTCTGGTACTAAATGTGTAATATTCTTTGGTCTGGTACTAAATGTGTAATATTCTTTGGTCTGGTACTAAATGTGTAATATTCTTTGGTCTGGTACTAAATGTGTAATATTCTTTGGTCTGGTACTAAATGTGTAATATTCTTTGGTCACAGCCAGACTGTCGGGATGTGTCCTTTAAAAACAAGCTCTTAACAGTTTGATTTCCAAGGAAGTGGTGATCTCTGTACAGGGCGGTCAGAGACACAATATATCACTTCACATAGACTCTGGTGTTCCACCAACATCAGCGGGGAAATGGCTTTGTAGATTTCATAATTAGTGAGACCCCACCAGAGCAACAAGAAAGGAATTCTTACAGCATTGTAATACAGTGGCAGCGTGCTATGCCACTGCTTATAATTATAAATTAAGTATAACTATAAGAAATCTAAGATGTGTCAAACCAATTGTATGCAGCTCGGGGCTCATGTTACGCATTTGGCTAGATGTCAAGATCAGCCTTTTGGTTAGAGCAGAGACATTCAGTCCCCTCCTGGATCCAGATCCCTGTTGCCTAAATAGTTTTGTGTCAAAGACCTTCCCTCTCGGTCTCGAGTGAGCCCCGCCTCAGTAGGCTATGTCCTGGGTACTCATACCAGATCCGTCTCAGCGGAGGCGGGATGTTCATTAATTCAGAGTTGAATATCAGCACGCACATTCAAAAGTCCTCCACGTGCTTTTCAGTCTTTTTTCATATCAGACACAGCTAAGTCATTGTTAGCAAAGAAAGGTTTACCAAGGCCTACACTATGGAGCTGCCTGCTTGTCAAGACATGAACATTATTTACACAAATCACCGGTTAAATACAAAGTGAATATTGTAATGATGCAATTCTGTAGTCGAGCTGTCACGATCGTCTTGAGGATAATGAGTGGACCAAGGCGCAGCGTGTGAAAAATACATTCTCTTTTATTTAGAGACGAGAGAAACACGAAACGAACACTTATAACAAAACGAAACAAAACAACAAACGACCGTGAAGCTACAAACGTAAGTGCAATACAAAAGCTACAAACGTTCTACATAGACAATTACCCACCTAACCCAATGCCTATGGCTGCCTTAAATATGGCTCTTAATCAGAGACAATGAACCACAGCTGCCTCTAATTGAGAACCAATCTAGACAGCCATAGACATACAAAAACCTAGACAACACTGACCCATTCAACATACAAACCCCTAGATAATCCAAACACACATACATTCCCCATATCACACCCTGACCTAACTAAAATAATAAAGAAAACAAAGAATACTAAGGCCAGGGTGTGACACGAGCACTATATAATTGTTTAAAAACCAGATTAATTCCCAAAGTCGTTCATTTATCAGCTGAACATCAACTGTTGGGTGGAAAGCGCAGCAACTCCTCATACAGATGATTGCTGCTCAGAAAGAAATGTGTTCTAATAATCCCAGGCACTGCATAACATTCCTAAATGCAGTCTCGGGAAAATACAACAGTTTTGATGGTAATTACTGAAAAGAGGGGGATCCCAGCTTTACAGTTCTTTTTGATTTATTTCTCAAACCCCATTTTTGCGCAAAAAGGCGGCGTTTTACAATCTTTACAATAAAAACAAGTAATCGCAGGAAGCGTGTTAGCCAATCGAATGCATATTCGCTGTAAAATTCACACAATTTACACTGTATTTATAAACGCTGTAAAAATCACTTGATTTTATTAGTGCCAGTGGGAGTTTTTTTAGGATACTAAACAAGAAACAGCAACAAAATGATGTTTACAGTTTATGATCTAGCCAATAATTAGCCCATTGTGGTAAACAACGCCGATGAGTAACCCTTGCTTCAGCATAGTAGCCATCATGCTGCATCAGACAGGTGATAATGCTTCAGCCATGTAGCCACCATGCTGCATCAGACAGGTGATAATCCTTCAGCCATGTAGCCACCATGCTGCATCAGACAGGTGATAATGCTTCAGCCATGTAGCCATCATGCTGCATCAGACAGGTGATAATGCTTCAGCCATGTAGCCACCATGCTGCATCAGACAGGTGATAATGCTTCAGCCATGTAGCCACCATGCTGCATCAGACAGGTGATAATGCTTCAGCCATGTAGCCACCATGCTGCATCAGACAGGTGATAATGCTTCAGCCATGTAGCCACCATGCTGCATCAGACAGGTGATAATGCTTCAGCCATGTAGCCACCATGCTGCATCAGACAGGTGATAATGCTTCAGCCATGTAGCCACCATGCTGCATCAGACAGGTGATAATGCTTCAGCCATGTAGCCACCATGCTGCATCAGACAGGTGATAATGCTTCAGCCATGTAGCCACCATGCTGCATCAGACAGGTGATAATGCTTCAGCCATGTAGCCACCATGCTGCATCAGACAGGTGATAATGCTTCAGCCATGTAGCCACCATGCTGCATCAGACAGGTGATAATGCTTCAGCCATGTAGCCACCATGCTGCATCAGACAGGTGATAATGCTTCAGCCATGTAGCCATCATGCTGCATCAGACAGGTGATAATGCTTCAGCCATGTAGCCACCATGCTGCACCAGACAGGTGATCATGCTTCAGCCATGTAGCCACCATGCTGCACCAGACAGGTGATCATGCTTCAGCCATGTAGCCACCATGCCGCACCAGACAGGTGATCATGCTTCAGCCATGTAGCCACCATGCTGCATCAGACAGGTGATAATGCTTCAGCCATGTAGCCACCATGTTGCATCAGACAGGTGATAATGCTTCAGCCATGTAGCCATCATGCTGCATCAGACAGGTGATAATGCTTCAGCCACGTAGCCATCATGCTGCATCAGACAGGTGATCATGCTTCAGCCATGTAGCCACCATGCTGCATCAGACAGGTGATAATGCTTCAGCCATGTAGCCACCATTTTGCATCAGACAGGTGATAATGCTTCAGCCATGTAGCCATCATGCTGCATCAGACAGGTGATAATGCTTCAGCCATGTAGCCACCATGCTGTATCAGACAGGTGATAATCCTTCAGCCATGTAGCCACCATGCTGCATCAGACAGGTGATCATGCTTCAGTCATGTAGTCACCATGCTGCATCAGACAGGTGATAATCCTTCAGCCATGTAGCCACCATGCTGCATCAGACAGGTGATAATCCTTCAGCCATGTAGCCACCATGCTGCATCAGACAGGTGATAATCTTTCAGCCATGTAGCCACCATACTGTATCAGACAGATGATAATCCTTCAGCCATGTAGCCACCATGTTGCATCAGACAGGTGATAATGCTTCAGCCATGTAGCCATCATGCTGCATCAGACAGGTGATAATGCTTCAGCCATGTAGCCACCATGCTGTATCAGACAGGTGATAATCCTTCAGCCATGTAGCCACCATGCTGCATCAGACAGGTGATCATGCTTCAGTCATGTAGTCACCATGCTGCATCAGACAGGTGATAATCCTTCAGCCATGTAGCCACCATGCTGCATCAGACAGGTGATAATCCTTCAGCCATGTAGCCACCATGCTGCATCAGACAGGTGATAATCTTTCAGCCATGTAGCCACCATGCTGCATCAGACAGGTGATAATGCTTCAGCCATGTAGCCATCATGCTGCATCAGACATTTGATAATCCTTCAGCCATGTAGCCACCATGCTGCTTCAGACAGGTGGTAATTCTTCAGCCATGTAGCCACCATGCTGCATCAGACAGGTGATAATGCTTCAGCCATGTAGCCACCATGCTGCATCAGACAGGTGATAATGCTTCAGCCATGTAGCCACCATGCTGCATCAGACAGGTGATAATGCTTCAGCCATGTAGCCATCATGCTGCATCAGACAGGTGATAATGCTTCAGCCATGTAGCCATCATGCTGCATCAGACAGGTGATCATGCTTCAACCATGTAGCCACCATGCTGCATCAGACAGGTGATAATGCTTCAGCCATGTAGCCACCATGCTGCATCAGACAGGTGATAATGCTTCAGCCATGTAGCCACCATGCTGCATCAGACAGGTGATAATGCTTCAGCCATGTAGCCATCATGCTGCATCAGACAGGTGATAATGCTTCAGCCATGTAGCCACCATGCTGCATCAGACAGGTGATAATGCTTCAGCCATGTAGCCACCATGCTGCATCAGACAGGCGATAATCCTTCAGCCATGTAGCCACCATGCTGCATCAGACAGGTGATAATGCTTCAGCCATGTAGCCACCATGCTGCATCAGACAGGTGATAATGCTTCAGCCATGTAACCACCATGCTGCATCAGACAGGTGATAATGCTTCAGCCATGTAGCCACCATGCTGCATCAGACAGGTGATAATGCTTCAGCCATGTAGCCACCATGCTGCATCAGACAGGTGATAATGCTTCAGCCATGTAGCCACCATGCTGCATCAGACAGGTGATAATGCTTCAGCCATGTAGCCACCATGCTGCATCAGACAGGTGATAATGCTTCAGCCATGTAGCCATCATGCTGCATCAGACAGGTGATCATGCTTCAACCATGTAGCCACCATGCTGCATCAGACAGGTGATAATGCTTCAGCCATGTAGCCACCATGCTGCATCAGACAGGTGATAATGCTTCAGCCATGTAGCCACCATGCTGCATCAGACAGGTGATAATGCTTCAGCCATGTAGCCACCATGCTGCATCAGACAGGTGATAATGCTTCAGCCATGTAGCCACCATGCTGCATCAGACAGGTGATAATCCTTCAGCCATGTAGCCACCATGCTGCATCAGACAGGTGATAATCTTTCATTCATGTAGCCACCATGCTGCATCAGACAGGTGATAATGCTTCAGCCATATAGCCATCATGCTGCATCAGACATTTGATAATCCTTCAGCCATGTAGCCACCATGCTGCTTCAGACAGGTGGTAATTCTTCAGCCATGTAGCCACCATGCTGCATCAGACAGGTGATAATGCTTCAGCCATGTAGCCACCATGCTGCATCAGACAGGTGATAATGCTTCAGCCATGTAGCCACCATGCTGCATCAGACAGGTGATAATGCTTCATCCATGTAGCCATCATGCTGCATCAGACAGGTGATAATGCTTCAGCCATGTAGCCATCATGCTGCATCAGACAGGTGATCATGCTTCAACCATGTAGCCACCATGCTGCATCAGACAGGTGTTAATGCTTCAGCCATGTAGCCACCATGCTGCATCAGACAGGTGATAATGCTTCAGCCATGTAGCCATCATGCTGCATCAGACAGGTGATAATGCTTCAGCCATGTAGCCATCATACTGCATCAGACAGGTGATAATGCTTCAGCCATGTAGCCACCATGCTGCATCAGACAGGTGATCATGCTTCAGCCATGTAGCCACCATGCTGCATCAGACAGGTGATAATGCTTCAGCCATGTAGCCACCATGCTGCATCAGACAGGTGATAATGCTTCAGCCATGTAGCCACCATGCTGCATCAGACAGGTGATAATGCTTCAGCCATGTAGCCACCATGCTGCATCAGACAGGTGATAATGCTTCAGCCATGTAGCCACCATGCTGCATCAGACAGGTGATAATGCTTCAGCCACGTAGCCATCATGCTGCATCAGACAGGTGATCATGCTTCAGCCATGTAGCCACCATTTTGCATCAGACAGGTGATAATGCTTCAGCCATGTAGCCATCATGCTGCATCAGACAGGTGATAATGCTTCAGCCATGTAGCCATCATGCTGTATCAGACAGATGATAATCCTTCAGCCATGTAGCCACCATGCTTTATCAGACAGGTGATAATGCTTCAGCCATGTGCACAGGTGATAAGGCTTCAGCCATGTAGCCATCACGCTGCATCAGACAGGTGATAATGCTTCAGCCATGTAGCCATCATGCTGCATCAGACAGGTGATCATGCTTCAGCCATGTAGCCACCATGCTGCATCAGACAGGTGATAATGCTTCAGCCATGTAGCCATCATGCTGCATCAGACAGGTGATAATGCTTCAGCCATGTAGCCCACCATGCTGCATCAGACAGGTGATAATGCTTCAGCCATGTAGCCACCATGCTGCATCAGACAGGTGATAATGCTTCAGCCATGTAGCCATCATGCTGCATCAGACAGGTGATAATGCTTCAGCCATGTAGCCATCATGCTGCATCAGACATGTGATAATGCTTCAGCCATGTAGCCACCATACTGTATCAGGCAGGTGATAATCCTTCAGCATAGTAGCCATCATGCTGCATCAGACAGGTGATAATGCTTCAGCCATGTAGCCACCATACTGTATCAGACAGGTGATCATGCTTCAGCCATGTAGCCACCATGCTGCATCAGACAGGTGATAATCCTTCAGCCATGTAGCCACCATACTTTATCAGACAGGTGATAATGCTTCAGCCATGTAGCCACCATACTGTATCAGACAGATGATAATCCTTCAGCCATGTAGCCACCATGTTGCATCAGACAGGTGATAATGCTTCAGCCATGTAGCCATCATGCTGCATCAGACAGGTGATAATGCTTCAGCCATGTAGCCACCATACTGTATCAGACAGGTGATCATGCTTCAGCCATGTAGCCACCATGCTGCATCAGACAGGTGATAATGCTTCAGCCTTGTAGCCACCATACTGTATCAGACAGGTGATAATGCTTCAGCCATGTAGCCACCATACTGCATCAGACAGGTGATAATCCTTCAGCCATGTAGCCACCATACTTTATCAGACAGGTGATAATGCTTCAGCCATGTAGCCACCATACTGTATCAGACAGATTATAATCCTTCAGCCATGTAGCCACCATGTTGCATCAGACAGGTGATAATGCTTCAGCCATGTAGCCATCATGCTGCATCAGACAGGTGATAATGCTTCAGCCATGTAGCCACCATACTGTATCAGACAGATGATAATCCTTCAGCCATGTAGCCACCATGTTGCATCAGACAGGTGATAATGCTTCAGCCATTTAGCCATCATGCTGCATCAGACAGGTGATCATGCTTCAGCCATGTAGCCATCATGCTTTATCAGACAGGTGATAATCCTTCAGCCATGTAGCCACCATACTGTATCAGACAGGTGATAATCCTTCAGTCATGTAGCCACCATGCTTTTTCAGACAGGTGATAATCCTTCAGCCATTTAGCCACCATGCTGCATCAGACAGGTGATTATGCTTCAGCCATGTAGCCATCATGCTGCATCAGACAGGTGATAATCCTTCAGCCATGTAACCACCATGCTGCATCAGACAGGTGATCATGCTTCAGTCATGTAGCCACCATGCTGCATCAGACAGGTGATAATCCTTCAGCCATGTAGCCACCATGCTGCATCAGACAGGTGATAATGCTTCAGCCATGTAGCCATCATACTGCATCAGACAGGTGATAATGCTTCAGTCATGTAGTCACCATGCTGCATCAGACAGGTGATAATGCTTCAGCCATGTAGCCACCATGCTGCATCAGACAGGTGATAATGCTTCAGCCATGTAGCCACCATACTGTATCAGACAGGTGATCATGCTTCAGTCATGTAGCCACCATGCTGCATCAGACAGGTGATAATCCTTCAGCCATGTAGCCACCATGCTGCATCAGACAGGTGATAATGCTTCAGCCATGTAGCCATCATACTGCATCAGACAGGTGATAATGCTTATTTCTAAAATAGCACAACTGCCTGATAATATGGACCATGTACAAGCCCCAAAGATTTTCATCAATATGTTATTGGGCACATTTCTGGAGGAGAACATTACATTTGAAATGGTTTAATATAGGCTATAATGTATGTCATAATTGAGAGGGGATGATTTTATTTTTGTTTTCTAAACAATCAGTGTAAATATCAGATTTTATGGTAGGCTATAAAAGGTACTGGCCCAGACTGCAAATGAAACATGAGATCACCAACGATTTAAATTCTGCGTGCTAAACTAGATTTTCATTTGATCTTGGCCCTGGCCAGTAATTTTCTCATTTGGGTCACTGTCAAATTTGCAGTGACTTATAGCGACCTTTAAAAAAATGACTCTTGTTGACTTCATGCATATTTGGAATTGAACGTTCACTCTGCAGCACATTTTCCTCACACATGTCCTTCTATAACTGCAGTGTATTAACGAGGCAACTAAATATAAGCGTTGTAATTATTTATTTTTACCACTAATCTTTGACAGTAACAAGAATAAACTTTTAATAGTTTGGTGTCAAAGGTGATGTAAAGCTTAATAAAATACAGACTCTGTCATCATGGTTATATGATGTCAGGTCTATATTGGTGTCTCGATTCAATCGAGCCTGCATTGCAGATCTTTTCCCCTATGGTTTAAACAAAATCACAGAATGGTTGTGGGGACTGTAAGAACCTACTTTTACTAGATTAACTAGTTTTCATTAGACGTGTGGGTGTGTGGGCAGTAGTTTGTAAACAGAGATAAGCTGTGCAATGGAAGGTTTAAATGGATTCCAACTCCACCTGCCCACTAATGTCTTCTCTTATGACAACACTTAGCCTCAGGTTGCACACGTGTTTTTTTTTCAGTCACTTAACTATTTAACAGCAGATTTATCAGAAAAGAATGCTTTGCCACATTTTTTTTCCAATCATGTGTAATTTCTGTAAATTCAATTTTAATAAGCTTGTTGAGATGAGACCAACCTGCTTGCTAAAGGGATCATTTTCTCACGCAGAATGTCTCAGAACCTATAATGGCATGTATTTGGTAGGTCCTAATCCCCCGTGGGCATATTCTGTATTTAGAGAGAATTTGCGAGGGCTGAATGGGGTGCTTGAGATCAGCATTTGTTCCAGGTTATTTGGACATATCAGGATTGGGTGAAGACGGTTTTTACACTGCTTCACCTCAAATGCTTTGCGTGTGAGCCCACACAAATAGGAAGGGGGGGGACTGTTTTTGCCACAACTCTCAATTTCTAACACGTATGAACACAGAAGTTAATCCCGCAGCTGAACAAATTCTGTGAGATTTTACCTCTGCGTTAACAGAGATTAGAATTGGATGCAGCCTAAAATATTTAACACACCTTTCGATTCATGACCAGGCTTTGTTGACATGTTGGAGGAGCACTGCCTACTGTCACAGGTCAGAATGGTGTAGTAGTCAATTCACAGCTAAGGCAGAGAGGAAGTACATGATAAATGCTGTACATTTTTGTCATTTAGCAGACACTCTTATCCAGAGCGACATACAGTACTGAGTTAATACATTTTCATACTGGTACCCTGTGGGAATTGAACCCACGACCCTGGCGTTGCAAGTATCATGCACTACCAACTGAGCTACACAGAACCTATAAACAGTTTGTTACTGCTTGTTTTGAGAGAAACAAATTCCCACATTTTCAAGTGTAATGTTTTGTATAGATAGCTATTTCTGAGATGTTACAATGTATTTTACTTCCTTAACCCTGGTGTTTACTGTCATCTTGAATCCATGCTAAGGCAAATCCCACCACTATAACTAAGTTAGAGTAGTCGCCATGCAGTTAAATTGATAAGGCTGTTAATTGTATAATTGATCAGGCTGTTGATTGTGGCCTGTGGAATGTTGTCCCACTCCTCTTCAATGGCTGTGAAAAGTTGCTGCAAATTGGCGGGAACTGTAAAACAGTTTCTGACAGTTTGTGTAGAAATTCTTCGGTTGTGCAAACCCACAGTTTCATCAGCTGTCCGGGTTGCTGGTCTCAGACCATCCCACGGGCGAAGAAGCCGGATGTGGAGGTCCTGGGCTAGCATGGTAACATTTGGTCTGCGGTTGTGAGGCCGGTTGGACGTACTGACAAATTCTCAAAAACGATGCTTGAGGCGGCATACGGTAGATAAATGAACATTCAATTCTCTGACAACAGCTCTGTTAGACATTCCTGCAGTCAGCATGCCAATTGCACGCTCCCTCAAAACTTGAGACATCTGTGGCATTGTGTTGTGTGACAAAACTGCACATTTTAGAGTGGCCTTTTGAGAGAAATAAACTTTTTGTGCATATGGAACATTTCTGGGATCTTTTATTTCCACTCATGAAACATGGGATCAACATTTTACATGTTGCTTGTATATTTTTGTTTCGTATATTATTTGCGAGGAAGTTTCTACCATTTAAAAGTGTTGCTACCATTTACATATAGAAGTTGCTTATGTCATCCGTGATAATCTTATTGAGTTGTGTTGTAAATCACATCAAGAAAGAACGTTCACCTCTTTTCACTGTTTTAATTTCGACCACTTATTGTCAAAACAAACTCATAGCCATTGAATATCAATGAGTTTCAAACAGTCACATCGTGGACATGGTTATACTTTTGGATTAATTAATAAGAGTCTCCAAAATGTAATGTGTTGATGAATGTGTTATTGCTTTTTTAAGTGATGAGGTAATTGGATATGGAACATAGCGTTGCACAATTAGCTAGCTAGGATTCAAGATGGCTGGCTGTTCTGGATCAGTTTATGTTATACATCTCTGCTGTACCAGAAGCTGCAACCTTCCCTACACTTCCTTATCAGGACCATCTTTTTCCAAGGATTTACATATGTCTATCTCATTTCTGTTATGGTTAGTATTGAGTGCATTAAGGCTATGCTTGAGGCTGTTTTGCAGTGTTATATCAATGTACGCTGTGTTAGATCAATGTCTGCTGTGTTAGATCAATGTACGCTGTGTTAGATCAATGTCTGCTGTGTTAGATCAATCTATGCTGTGTTAGATCAATCTATGCTGTGTTAGATCAATCTATGCTGTGTTAGAGCAATGTCTGCTGTGTTAGATCAATGTATGCTGTGTTAGATCAATGTATGCTGTGTTAGATCAATGTATGCTGTGTTAGATCAATGTATGCTGTGTTACATCAATGTCTGCTGTGTTAGATCAATGTCTGCTGTGTTAGATCAATGTATGCTGTGTTAGATCAATGTCTGCTGTGTTAGATCAATGTCTGCTGTGTTAGATCAATGTATGCTGTGTTAGATCAATGTATGCTGTGTTAGATCAATGTATTCTGTGTTACATCAATGTCTGCTGTGTTATATCAATGTATGCTGTGTTGGATCTGTTTTGATCTGGATTCAAAGGTTGAGTGTTTCTATCTCCTGTTCAGTTGTAATCGTGTTGCCCTCAAAACATTATTTTTTTCGTTGGAATGTTTATTTTTTACTCAAACAGACCTTGCAAAGGCGGCTCTGAGTTTTTAGTTCTCAGATCTCTTGTGTGTGTGTGAGCACTTTATTACTTAGCCACCCATCGTGGAGTGGATTACGTGTCAAATGTCTGCATTCATGGTAGCCTGTCAGACATTCCCTTCGTTCAGCTCCACAGGAGTTGACGAACAGCGTTCGGAGCTGACGGCTCACAGAACCCAGCTAAGCAGAGCTAAGAAACAGTCTGGCAATGGCATTGGCACTGACATTACGACTTCTGGAAACACAGCAAGGCATGTCTTTTATAGACCAACACCCCTAGGGAAATTACCGGCATGTATTTCTGAAAAGTTTCTCTTTCTATTTTTGTCAAAGAGAGCTTCTGAGAAGGAATCGATTTGGGAAAATATCACATTATGGGCAAAATGGCAGCTTTTAATGTCCACATGATTCCGTAATGATTTTTTATGGCTCTTTTATTTCTAGCAGGGTGCCATTCATATCACACTCATTAGTCTTGATTTCCCATTCATTTTCAAGCTCCCCAGCCTCGCGGCGCTTTGGTATTTTTCATCGCTTCTGACAACATGCCTGTAGTATCCTACTGCTTGTAATGAATCGGGGAATTATCTGTATTTTATTGGTTTTGTTTAGTGCTTCAGGGGGAAAGGGCTGATAGCTCTATTCGTCCTCTATGGGCCAGACTGCATATCTCATCGTGGCAGGCCTGAAACGTCTTTGGGTCATATATTTTGGCAAGGCTGCAGACGGTGTGATACATAACTTAGCTCCGATAAGTAAGTTATTCATTCTGGTTCCCCCAATCAGTCAAAGCTAGAGAGAAAACTCCCAGGCAGATGCCCTCATAAAGTTAATCCACATAAAAACTAATGAGATTTATAGGGTAACCATTACAATGCTGCCTCCTCGTGCCAAAATAATCAGTGTTTACTCTGTTTAATGCTGTTGTTTATGCTCACAGTTGACTTGTCAGTACTCGAGGCCTGCAAATCAGGGTGTTGATTCAAAACTCTGAGCATCCTTTCTCTATCCTTGGATTAGTTGATTTATGGTTGATGTTCGAAGCGATTATCGCATGATTTTCTCAAAACATATTTTCTGTATTGAACTCTGAATGGATCAGAGTCATCTTTGCAGTATAGGCTACAGGCTTAATAGTATGGTTAGTTCATTGAAGATGATTGTTTATAGTCAAATGTTATTTACTGTCATAACCAAGGGCTGTGTGAGCCTGTGAAGTCAAGTTGTACCAACGTTGTATATTGCAATTGTATTTCTCACCTGACAAAGGTACACATTTTGTCTTTAAGGGTGATGTCATCAACTGGCTAACTAGGGTTGCAGAATTCTGGGAACTTTCAATAAATTCTCTGTTTTTCACAAAATCCCAGTTGGAGGATTCCCGGAATCAGGAGGGAATAAACTGAAAATTCGGAATCCTTCAACCAGGATTTCTGGAAAAACAGGGAATTTATTAAAAGTTCCTGGAATTTTGCAACCCTAAGGCTGACAAAATCAAAGACTTCCTTTCTCAGTGTTGTCCCACTAAGGATTTGGGAGAATTCATTTCGCTCCGGATACAATATTTATTTGAGCGACAGAATTAAAGTGGGATTCTGACTAGGGCTGTCAAACGTTAAAAATAATGAATCACGATTAATCGCATGATTTTCTGAAGTTAATCGCAATTAATCTCAACTTTTGAATTTGCTAAAATTTGTCCGTAAAATATTTGTTTAATTTAAAAAGCAGTGCATTGAGTTACAGGCATACCATGCGTTGACTTTAAGGGACAGAAACACAAAACCTTCTGTATCAGAATGTTTTTAACAGGACCATAAACAACACAAACTTCACTGTAACATACTATTACTGTTATTAGCTAGTAATGCTCCCAATATTTACGTAGGCCTACTCCCCCCACACACGTATACTGTTAAAGCTTCAGGCATTTTAAATGAGTTCTCCCAATTTCTGATTAGAGGGCTGACTATAGGAGAAAATATCTGTCTCTATGAATAACAAGAACAAAGAGCTTTTAACCCTCTACTGCACACATTTAGGTTTTTCATGAAAATAAATATTCCATCATATTTTTTGGAAGATTTAGGCCTTTAATAATAAATAAAAAATACAAACACTTTCACCCCCCCCCCCCCCCCTCCCCACACACACACACATAATTGTTTTAGTTGCCTCAGGGCAACGCTGTGCCATAACGGTACTAAAACACCAAGGAAAATCTGATATTTTCAGAACATTTATAATCTGAAATATAAATTAGTAGAAAAAAGCATTATTTATACAAGGTGGGCTAGTAAACTAGTATTTCACTGCCTCTCAAACCTGATTCTGGGGTCAATTTTTCTTTGCTGTCACTGTCCTCAAGCTGACTGGCCATGATCCTACCTGCTCCATTGGGCTACTTTCTTCCATAGAATGTCTCTGTGTCCATTGGGCTACTTTCTTCCATAGAATGTCTCTGTGTCCATTGGGCTACTTTCTTCCATAGAATGTCTCTGTGTCCATCGGGCTACTTTCTTCCATAGAATGTCTCGTGTCCATCGGGCTACTTTCTTCCATAGAATGTCTTGTGTCCATCGGGCTACTTTCTTCCATAGAATGTCTTGTGTCCATCGGGCTACTTTCTTCCATAGAATGTCTCTGTGTCCATTGGGCTACTTTCTTCCATAGAATGTCTCTGTGTCCATCGGGCTACTTTCTTCCATAGAATGTCTCGTGTCCATCGGGCTACTTTCTTCCATAGAATGTCTTGTGTCCATCGGGCTACTTTCGTCCATAGAATGTCTTGTGTCCATTGGGCTACTTTCTTCCATAGAATGTCTTGTGTCCATCGGGCTACTTTCTTCCATAGAATGTCTTGTGTCCATCGGGCTACTTTCTTCCATAGAATGTCTCTGTGTCCATCGGGCTACTTTCTTCCATAGAATGTCTCTCTGTCCATTGGGCTACTTTCTTCCATAGAATGTCTCTGTGTCCATCGGGCTACTTTCTTCCATAGAATGTCTCTGTGTCCATTGGGCTACTTTATTCCATAGAATGTCTCTGTGTCCATTGGGCTACTTTCTTCCATAGAATGTCTCTGTCCATCGGGCTACTTTCTTCCATAGAATGTCTCTGTGTCCATTGCGTGTGAACGTCTGTGGATATGTTGACAAAAACATTGACCAAGGGCATCATTGACTAAGGCCATCCTTGACCAAGATCATCATTGACCAAGGCCACATTGACAAAGATCATCCTTGACCAAGGCCACATTGACCAAGGCCATCATTGACAAAGGCCATCATTTTACACTCAATTACATGTCTTTCATTCGGCATGATATTGCCCTAAAAAAGTAGCCTGATTGCACAATGTTGCCCTGAGTCCCAAAAAATATAAACATTTAAATATATAAAAAAATATGTTTGAAACCTATAAAATATACTTCTTTAGAGGTTCCTACACAAGCACATACTATTTATTATCAAGATATCTACATTTAAATTAACAAAATAATGAAATGTATCTTACCCTTTGCTCACACCATGCACACACATCACTCTGCTTCCAGAAAGAAGGGCCCTCCCTCAGGTGATACATCATACCAACTTCTGCACCTCATTGGATTGGTTACAGACATGTCATCACATGTTGTCATGTGTAGAAACGGTAAAAAAAAGATATATATATGGGGGTGAGGGGCATAAAGGTTTTCTGTTGCCTGAGGGCAATGATGTGAGGTAGAGGGTTAACACTAGAACAGCCGGGACATTCAGTTTATAAGTATCGGCTAGAGAATGTTGTCGGGCAGCCTATTAGCATACACCTAATGAATACTTTTCATATATGCTATTGGAAGAATAATAATTTGGTTGTGTTTATGATGGACTTAGGTAACATTAGAATAGAAAATAACAATTATTTCAAAGAACATAATAACATTTTCATTTGTTTATGTTACTCTATTCCAAGGGTATTCAACTCTTACTCAACGAGGTCCGGAGCCTGCTGGTTTTCTGTTCTACCTGATAGTTAATTGCACCTACCTGGTGTCACAGTTCTAAATCAGTTCCTGATTGGAGGGGAAAAATGAAAAAACGCAGTGGAACTGGCTTTGAGGTCCAGAGTTGAGTTTGAAGGCTCTAAGCTATAAGTTAAAAACCACTAGTTCAAGGGTCGAATCCATCACAAGGAGATCCGTTATCATTTTATTTTGGCAGGTCTAAAAAAAAACGTAGCATATTTTTTCAGTTCATCATGTTACTAGTCTTTGCTTAACTTCTCTGCGCTACGGATCCCTTTTACGGGATCATTTTCCTAAACAACCGCTGAATTGCAGGGCGCAAAATATTACTACAAATATTTATAATCATGCAATCACAAGTGAAATATACCAAAACACAGCTTAGCTTGTTGTTAATCCACCTATCATGTCATATTTTGAAAATATGCTTTACAGAGAAAGAAATCCAAGCTTTTGTGAGTGTGTCAGTCAATGCTAGAACAGCTTGCCCCAAATTAGCATGGTCACGAAAGTCAGAAAAGCAATAAAATGAATCGCTTACCTTTGATAATCTTCGGATGTTTGCACTCACGAGCCTCCCAGTTACACAATAAATGTTCTTTTCGTTCGATAAAAATTACTTTCATAACAAAAAAGGCCATTTGGGTTGCGCGTTATGTTGAGAAAACTACAGCCTCGTTCCGGTCCTGAAAGCCAGAAGAAAATTCCCAAACATATCAGATTCAAAAATATTACTAAAAATATTTATAATCATGCAATTACAAGTGAAATATACCAAAACACAGCTTAGCTTGTTGTTAATCCACCTATCTTGTCAGATTTTGAAAATATGCTTTGCAACGAAAGCAATCTAAGCTTTTGTGAGTGTATCAATCAATGCTAGAACAGTTAGCCTTATATTAGCTTGGTTAGCTTGGTCACGAAAGTCAGAAAAGCAATAAAATTAATCGCCTACCTTTGATAATCTTCGGATGTTTGCACTCACGAGACTCCCAGTTACACAACAAATGGTCTATTTGTTCGATAAATATTACTTTTATAACAAAAAAAACGCCATTTGGGTTGCGCGTTATGTTCAGAAAACCAAAGCCTCGTTCCGTTCGACTGAAACTATGTCTAAAGCCTGGTCACAGCCGGAGGAAGCCATTGGAAAAGGAATCTGGTTGATACACCTTTAAATGGAAGAAAGACGGGCCAGGAAACACGTCCGGGTTAGATTTTCTCAGGTTTTCACCTGCAGAATAAGTTTTGTTATACTCACAGACAATATTTTGACAGTTTTGGAAACTTTGGAGTGTTTTCTATCCTAATCCGTAAATTATATGCATATTCTACGATCTGGTCCTGAGAAATAGTCCGTTTACCTAGGGAACGTTATTAAAAAAAAAAAATTGCGTCAAGAGGTTAATAGCCTGAGCCAGTACTCATGTGCAAGTGTTTAGCTGCCAGATGAGTGCTTATGTGCTGAACACATGGACAGTGGAGTGGCCATGTGCTGAACGCATGGACAGTGGAGTGCTCATGTGCTGAAGGCATGGACAGTGGAGTTGCCATGTGCTGAACGCATGGACAGTGGAGTTGCCATGTGCTGAACGCATGGACAGTGGAGTGGCCATATGCTGAACACATGGACAGTGCGGATATTCTTGGGAAAAGTGACATTTGGAAATAGAGCTGCACCTCTTGAATTATGAGAGTTATTTGACAAAGGTAAGTGTCATAGAAACTGCCGAATATGCACATACTGATACTATATATAAATCAAAACGTTTTACCAGCATACGACTGAAGGAGGATTTGATAAAGTGGTGCTCCTTTCCCTGCCTTGTCTTTAGGCTAACTCTTATTAAGTGTGAAATGAGTTTGGGTATAGTTTAGTTGTTGTTTCAATGGGCCAGCTACGCTGGCTGGCATGGTTTGTTTCCGCTTGCTCATCAACTCGGATAGAGTCAAGGATATATTTGTTTCATTATTCCATAGGCCTGCAACACGGAGCATGTTTTCCTTTTGATTAGTAACAGTTAATGATACAGTCCAGTAACAGCTCTTCTTTTTACAAAGTAAAACGTTCAAGAGAATGATATAAACTATCAAGGCACGCGGTCAAACAATTTGCCATGAACATGAGCGCCAATGCTGGTAAATAGGCATAACTAAATTGTAAAGAATTAATTGCATATACAAATACAGTGCATTCGGAAAGTCTTCAGACCCCTTGATTTTTCCCACATTTGTTACGTTACAGCCTTATTCTAAAACGTATTAAAAAATATATATATTATCAATCTACAATACCGCATGATGACAGAGCAAAAACTGTTTTTTAGATTTTTTAAAACAATTTTATCAAAAACAATCTGAAATATGACATTTACATAAGTATTCAAACCCTTCAGTCAGTACTTTGTTGAAGCACCTTTGGCAGAGATTATAGCCTCAAGTTCTTGGGTATGACGCTACAAGCTTGGCACACCTGTATTTGGTGAGTTTTTCCCATTCTTCTCTACAGATCGTTTCAAGCTCTTTCAGGTTGGATGGGGAGCGTCACTGTACAGATATTTTCAGGTCTCCAGAGATGTTCGATCGGGTTCAAGTCCGGGCTCTGGCTGGGCCACTCAAAGACATTCATCAAGTATCTCTCTGCACTTTTCTCCGTTCATCTTTCCCTTGATCCTGACTAGTCTCCCAGTCCCTGCTGCTGAGAAACATCCCTACTGCAGGATGCTGCCATCACCATGCTTCACCGTAGGGATGGTGTCAGGTTTCCTCAAGATGTGACGCTTGGCATTCAGGCCAAAGAGTTCAGTCTTGGTTTCATCAGACCAGAGAATCTTGTTCCTCATGTTCTGAGTGTTTAGGTGCCTTTTGTCCAACTCAAAGTGGGCTATCACGTGCCTTTTACTCAGGAGTGTCTTCCGTCTGGTCACTCTACCATAAGGCCTGATTGGTGGAGTGCTGCAGAGATGGTTGTCCTTCTGGAAGGTTCTCCCATTACCGCAGAGAAACTCTGGAGCTCTGTTAGAGTGACCATTGAGTTCTTGGTCACCTCCCTGCTAAGGCACTTCTCCCCCGACTGCTCAGTTTTGCCGGGTGGACAGCTCTAGGAAGAGTTTTGGTGGTTCCAAACTTCCTCCATTTAAGAATGATTTAGGCCACTGTGTTCTTGGGGACCTTCAATGCTGCAGAAATGTTTTGGTACACTTCCCCAGATCTGTGCCTCGACACAATCCTGTCTAAGAGCTCGACGGACAATTCCTTTGCCCTCATGGTTTGGTTTTTGCTCTGACAGGCACTGTTATCTATGGGATCTTATATAGACAGGTGTGTTCCTTTCCAAATCATGTCCAATCAATTGAATGTACCACAAGTGGACTCCAATGAAGCTGTAGAAACATCTCAAGGATGATAGGTAGGCTGTCATTGTAAATAAGATTTTTTTCTTAACTGACTTGCCTAGTTAAATAATATAACCTATATTCCTATATTATGATCAATGGAAATAGGTTGCACCTGAGCTCAATTTCGGGTCTCATAGCGAAGGGTCTGAATACTTATGTAAATATGTTATTTCTGTTTTTCATTTTTAATAAATGTGCAAATATTTTTTTCTTCCCTTTGTCATTATGGGGTATTGTGTGTAGCTTGATGAGGACTTTCTTTTTATAAAGCCATTTTATAATAAGGCTGTAACATAACAAAATGTGGAAAAAGTCAATGGGTCTAAATACTTTTCGAATCCACTATATTTGTAAAAATATATATTCATGACAAGATATGAAAACGATAGTAATTAATTGATTGTATTGACCCTGTATTGTTACCTTACCCATGTCTTTACGCATGAACCAATCACATCTCGTCTTCTCTTCTCTCTGCTCCTGATGTCACAATGGCCACAATTCTTCATCCTTTTTAAACTGTTCGAAATTAAATCAACCTGTTCACCTTCCTTATT
The DNA here is from genome assembly GCF_029448725.1 of Salvelinus fontinalis. NCBI lineage: Eukaryota > Metazoa > Chordata > Actinopteri > Salmoniformes > Salmonidae > Salvelinus > Salvelinus fontinalis. Next base: position 9,605,363 of record NC_074687.1, read on the forward strand.
ATTCAGTTAGGCCTAATTGAAATTAAATTGTGAACTAAAGTGCACAACTATCAGTTTCTTTCGCCCATTCATTAATTTAGCCTACGCCATTCATTCAGTGAGGCGAGAGAGACACATTAGCACCTAGCTGGATACCAACGTCTTAACAGCGCATTTGTCTTGGCCCCTTAATAAGGTAGAAATAGGTGTGAAAACAACTGGTAAAAAATTCTCAATACTTTTCTGTTTGTGATCTCAAAATTCTGACTTCTGAACAATGTTAAATACAAACATTTAGGAAAAGTCAGGGAACGAGCAGGAGGAAGTTTTTTTATAAAAAAATATATTTTTACAAAATCAAACGTCAGCAGTCGTTGGCCTATGTTAAACCTATCCAACAAAGTAATGAATTCCACAGAAGACAATAAAAACAGATAAGTCTGAGTTCAGGTAAAATATCATACAGCTATTAGATCTAGCCTAGGCTACTTATCCATGTTCTTTAAAGTGGATAAAGGTGAAATATGAAGCGAGTTAAAGTGGATAAAGGTGAATTATAGAGAGAGATAACATGACCTCTGCTACTACTAGAATTGGGATAATTTGCTTAAATCTTTTGACCTTAGAACTACAGTCCAAAACAATAGCTAATGGAATAGATGTCCTGTTCTGATTAGTTCTGATTTAAAATCATTGTGGGAAATTAGAGTTGAATCGAGGCATTCAGCCATGGCATTGTAAACATTATTTTGGTTAGCTAGCTAGCTAATGTTAGCATAACTAGCTAGCTATCTACTTCTGTGCAAATTATGTTTTTTCTGTTATCTAAAGAAACGCCTGGGAATGGGTTCATGGTTGAACTTGCTCCAAACTGTGCGCATAGTGCAGAGAGACAGACAGCACTGCATCGACTGCTGCTTGCTGAGAAATACAGCGTCGGCAGAGCGTATTGTATGGTGTGCTTAAAAGGGTCTGTGCGGAAGATGCGATTAACGGCGCCAAAATAACGAACTGTGTTAAAAATATATCTAAAAACTTTTACAGCCTTAACTATAACATCATCCTCTGGGGCACACGAATCCTCACTCACCGATGAGCTGAGAGCTAAAGTGCTAAGTTCCACTCCCTCAGGGGACTCAGAGTCTGCATGCAGCCAACCTTGATTAGTTTTAAGCAGCGGTTTCTCTTAGATGCTCTCACAAGAGCTTTTGGGTGTTCCATTTGAATTACACGTCTGTCACGGAGGTATGTAGGGTTGTGCGATGTCAACCTTTGTCCTATTGTGATTATGTACCCATAAAGCATTGTGATATACGATGCTATCACCCCTATATACGATATACGACCCCAAATAAACGCTGCTAAAACAAGAGTTGGACTATAGCGTAAAATCTAATGCAAATTGATGAATCATGGTGAAAGGTTGTTGAAAAGCTAAGTGCTAAGCTAAGTGCTAAGCTAATAGCCAATATTCTCTAATATTCCTTTCTGGTGGAGGAGCAGAACACGTGTGTGTCTGTGTTGCGCTGTCTGTGTTGCGCGCACGATGGAACAGTGACTGTCTGATGAGGAAACGGACGGTCTTACCGTTGTGACCTAGGTTATAGGATTATAGGACTGCATCATGGACTAAATAGAAGCAGTGTACCGTCTTCAGAACTGTATAAGAATTGCTTTATTTGTCTCAAAAAATAAATCATATTGTTTGTTCCACAGTATCTCTCATAATGCTGTGATTGAGAATAGACAATGCCTCGGCTTAGTTTTTAAAGCCATAACAACTTATGGACAATGCCTTCGTAGGCACAAATATTTGGGAAATGAGCTACTGTTCATAACTTGTATTGAAGCTTTTATGATGGGTATAGCAGAATAATAGGTTTCTGGCCATTTAGTTTTCAACCACTCATGGAGGGATTTTCCTGGCCTGTCTGGATAATTTCTTTCTTAACCCTAGGATGCATATGCCGGGTCAAAATGACCCAGGCCTATTGTTTTTTTGGTTGCTGTATTGACCCCCCCCCCCCCCACCCAAAAATGTCATCATGTAATATTCCTGGAATTCATTAAATAATGTGTCTTTAACGTTCTAACATCCTGTTTTTTCATTTCTTATTTTTTAATTCAAAATATTTTTTTGCATCACTACCCCAAGTTTTAATATTTGGGTCAAATATGACTCGTATGTATTTCCTATGGAATTCACTGCATTGCACTCGTTAAACTAACCTTTATTTTTACAATAAAATCAAAGTAATTAATAAAATATTTATTAAATATATTGTTTTTAAATGTTCATTAATCACTGTTTCAATTTCTCCTTTTTTAAATTATTGAGTAAAAGGAGTGAACTTACTGGAGTGAAACCCCCCCCCCCCACTAAAGGCAGGAACAGAAGCCATAATACTCTTAGTAGCTGCCCAGTGCCTGTGCCGGGGTGAACAGTTCATTAGTGACAACATCATTGAGGAGATCCTAAAGTGTACAAATGTAGAAGGACGGAGAAAAGCGACAGCAAAAGGGACAGAGTGGAGAGAGGTCAACAAAGAGGGACAAAAGGGACAGAGTGGAGAGAGGTCAACAAAGAGGGACAAAAGGGACGGAGTGGAGAGAGGTCAACAAAGAGGAACTCAATGCCTTTATTGGTTTAGCCGTCCTCGCCGGCATGGACAAAAGGTGGGATTTCTCCACACGGGAGCTATTTTTGGATGCACTGTAGAATCCAATGTATAAGGCCACCATGTCGGTCGGAAGATATCCGTCGCTACCTGATGCTTGATGACAAGAGGACCAGGGTGTTCAGAGAGGCAACGTACCAAAAAGAGGAACTGTTATGTGTGATATCTTTTCCTAGCAAACTGTAGAGGAAGGTTCATCCCCAGCGACTGCGGCACAGTGGATGAGCAGCTTTCCTCCAGACGTGACGCTTGGCATTCCGTCCAAAGAGTTCAATCTTGGTTTCATCAGACCAGATAACCTTATTTTTCATGGTCTGATTATGTCCATGGGGAGATGGACATAATGGCCTTCAGAAGTTTCCCATGGTGATTAATTGAACAGCGACTTGCAATCAAAGTTGTCACTCAACAAATTGGATGCAGTCTATCACAGTGCCATCCGTTTTGTCACCAAAGCCCCATATACTACCCACCACTGCGACCTGTACACTCTCGTTGGTTGGCACTCGCTTCATACTCGTCGCCAAACCCACTGGCTACTGGTTATCTACATGTCATATCTCAGCTCACTGATCACCATAGCAGAACCCACTCGTAGCACGCACTCCAGCAGGTATATCTCACTGGTCACCCTCAAAGCCAATACCTCCTTTGGTCGAATTTCCTTCCAGTTCTCTGCTGCCAATGACTGGAACGAACTGCAAAAATCACTGAAGCTGGAGACTCATATCTCCCTCACTAGCTTTAAGCAACAGCTGTCATAGCAGCTCACAGATCACTGCACCTGTACATAGCCCATCTGTAAACAGCAAATCTACCTACCTCATCCCCATACTGTATTTATTTATTTTTCTTGCTCCTTTGCACCCCAGTATCTCTACTTGCACATTCATCTTCTGCACATCAACCATTCCAGTGTTTAATTGCTATATTGTAATTACTTCGCCACCAGTGACTATTTATTGCCTTAACTCCTTTTTATTTTATTTTTTTCTACTGTATTATTGACTGTATGTTTTGTTTATTCCATGTGTAACTCTGTTGTTATATGTGTCGAATTGCTATGCTTTATCTTGGCCAGGTCGCAGTTGCAAATTAGAACTTGTTCTCAACTAGCCTACCTGGTTAAATTAAGGTGAAGAAAAAAAAAATATAAATATATCTTACGTTTGTCATAAGTCATGTACTATACGAAGCCAAATATGTTCTTTGTCATTAGCGTAATGCATGTCATTAGAAGCAGCAGGAATTGCCAACCTCGCCCCCTGGACTATAAAGACAGTGAATCATACTTCTAAATCAATATTAGTGTCACGTTCCTGACCTGTTTTCTGTTATTTTTGTATGTGTTTAGTTGGTCAGGACGTGAGTTGGGGTGGGCATTCTATGTTTTGTGTTTCTATGTTTAGGTCATTGGGAATTAGCCTTATATGGTTCTCAATCAGAGACAGGTGTTTGACGTTTCCTCTGATTGAGAACCATATAAAGGTAGGCTGTTCACACTGTTTGTTTGTGGGTGGTTGTCTTCCGTGTCTGTGTATGTTGCACCACACGGGACTGTTTCGGTTTGTTCGTTCGTTTGTTGTAGTCTCTACATGTTCGTGCGTTCTTCGTGTTATATGTAAGTTCTCATAGTTCAGGTCTGTCTACGTTCGTTTGTTATTTTGTAGTTTGTTGAAGTGTTTTCGGTTTTCGTCTTTACTTTAATAAACATCATTATGTCAAACTATCACGCTGCGCTTTGGTCCAATCCCTACTCCTCCTCTTCATCCGAAGAGGAGTAGGACGACCGTTACAATTAGAATGCATGAGCATGATAGAGTTTTTCAATAATTTTATGACCCACAAAGTAATGTTGTCCTATTTCTTTAGGGCTTATTCTTAGATAGAGAAATGCATTTAGGTCAACCAACTGGTGCACTAGGGCATGTTTTTGAATTTTATTTTAGAATTGTATTAGGATCCCCATTGGCTGACGCCATAACGTCAGCTAATCTTCCTGGTGTCCAACACAGAACTAACAAGACATTACAAACAATTACAATTTACATTAATACATTATTAAGATTTAACAAGTAGACATTACAGACAATTAAAATACCTGACAGGTAATTTATTTAACATTCAGTAGATGTTCTATAGTCCAGTCATATGGTCCATCACATTAGATGTGTCCTTTAGGTGCCTTTTGGCAAACTCCAAGCGGGCTGTCATGTGCCTTTTACTGAGGAGTGGCTTCTGTCTGGCCACTCTACCATAAAGGCCTGATTGGTGGAGTGCTGCAGAGATGGTTGTCCTTCTGGATGGTTCTCCCATCTCCACAGAATAACTGACTCAATGGAAAGATGTGGGGTGATGAAAGAGAGCCATGCCACCACCACTCAGAGCAGCCAGGGCCAGAAGAGGAGAGGTGCCAGCTCTGCCCACCACTCAGAGCAGCCAGGGCCAGAAGAGGAGAGGTGCCAGCTCTGCCCACCACTCAGAGCCGCCAGGGCCAGAAGAGGAAGAGGTGCCAGCTCTACCCACCACTCGGAGCAGACAGGGCCAGAAGAGGAGAGGTGCCAGCTCTGCCCACCACGCGGAGCAGCCAGGGCCAGAAGAGGAGAGGTGCCAGCTCTGCCCACCACTCAGAGCAGCCAGGGCCAGACGGGGAAGAGGTGCCAGCTCTACCCAAGCGCAAAGGATAGAGAAGTCAGCTGCTGGTGTTCTCAGTGCAACACACCCGTCTGCAAAGAGCACCGTCACATGCTTGTATTTTGTAACAAATGCATGGACTAAGACAGCATAAGTAAGCATCACAAAGACGCACACTTTGTTCCTTTTAGTGTTCATGTTTTCTAAATTCACAATTGTTAGCGTTGCCGTTTATATTGATGATGAACTTTGGATTATCAAATAAATGTTTTGAAATATTATGAAACATATTTAAGGTGGTTTTATTTTGTTCTTCACACTAAAAGGTTGAATGTGAAACTTTGATTGTAAGAAAAATATGGTAATATTTTCAATAGGTGTTATGAATTTTCATATTATGTTATCATTGAAATGTGTATCAAACTGTTAAACAGCGACTAAAAACATTTCAAACAATAAAATCATTTTTGAAAGTTCCAAATCATCACTCAAAATAAAATTGTTCCACAAAATGGATAATATTTTAGACCCATTTAAAAAATAATAATAATAATTACATTATCGGGTCATTTTGACCCGGTATATGCATTCTTGGGGCGCCATGTTTACTATGCATCCTAGGGTTATTAAGCTTAAACTTGACTAAACTTGTCAATCATTTTTTCTATAGGCTACTTATATTGTTTCTTCTCTCATTATTAGTCCCCTGGCTACTTTTAAGTTTTTAGGCTATTCAAATAACTTTTTGAGATGGAACTCTATTACATTCATTGTTTGATAGGGAACGCCATGCATAACATGATGAACCGTTGCCTTCGGTTATATTCATATCCCATCGAATGGAGAGAGAGAAGGTAGGCTACGTTTTTTAAAACAGCTAGACATTCCTTGTGATTCACACATCGTGACATGTTGCGTTCAATCACTTAGCTAATTTTAAGCCTGGATCTTTATTACTTGAATGTGTATTGAACTCGTCCCCATTAACATGGCATCTTGTCTCTTCTCTTTCGTCATACAGTGTTTGCCCAATTGGCTTTGTGTCTGTTATCATTATAGATGATCTCTATTGATGTACTGTAATAAAAAGTAGCCCCCCTGTATTGAATCATTTGCATTTATATATGACCCTTTTCAGGATGCTAAGGAGTATGTCGCACGTCACTACTTCACAGGAGAGACATTTCAACACAATTTTTTGTTTTTTATCAAAATGCTTTTTTTGGGGCAGAAATTCCTTCTGGAACATGTGAACTTTCATGTGCCTTAATAACGAACTTGTATGCCATCTGTAAATACGAAGAAATACATAAAAATACGAGCCTAGTTGGTTTAGCTACGGAAAAAGACAGGTCTATAACATGAGCTTCTCGGTATATGTAGATAATCCTTTCTACTACAGCTTTTTTGAAGATGTCATGAAGAACTGCAAACGTGTTGCTACTGCTCACAACTGAATTTAACTGGCGCTATCAACAAAGATCACTGCAGTGGGAAAAAGTTGTGATGGACTACTTTCTGGAGGACAATTGTGCCATGCTGACTCTCTCTAACTCCTCAGACGATGAGGAAGTCCATGATTTAGGTAAAAACATTTTAATTGAACCAGACATTGTAGAGTCTTCTGATGACAGTGATGGTGAAGAAACACATGTTTTAATCAGTGGAATGCCCGGTGAAAGTAGAGTGATTGCAAATGCGGTGAGAGTCGAGGTCAAATCATGACATCAGTGATCTTCAGGTCGGAAAGTCAGAGCTTTAGAAAGAGGCCCGAGTCGGAATTCTGAGTTAGATGACCATTCTAAACTATTTTTCCCAGTCTGAGTTTGTTTTTTTCCAGAGTTCCCAGTTGCCTTGAACGCACTGAAGTCGGTAGTCGGAGATTTCCGAGTTTACCGTACCTAGTTCCCAGTTGTTTTGAACGCTGCATTTCTAATTTTGTCAGAAAGTTGTTTTCATTGGAAGTTAAAGCGTATTGTTAGCTAGCTAGCTAACGTTAGATGGCTGGCTTGCTAGCTAACTTTACGTGTATGAGCTGAGTAGTAATATTATCAGAAAGCTATTTTTATTGCTAGTTATTGCCTAATGTTAGCTAGCTAGCTAACATTGAACCTAGCTGGTTAGCTTTAGCTACCTGCAATTTCATACATGGCGTATGGTAGTATGGGTTGGGATTATGGGTCTAAACAAAAGACTCCACTAAGCAAGTAACCATTTCACTGTATATTTTACACTTAGATTTGATTTAGTGTGTGTTTACCAGAGACAGTAATATGAAGAACAGCATGACCTGCACCAAAGTCAGATTACGATATAGGCCAAAGACTAAATAAAGTGTATTTTTACTTCTACTTTTTGCTACAACTTTCACCACTTTTCGTCTTAATCGTGGGTTGTTTACTACACTACCTTACTATGTTCAACACATGGCCTCAGACCTAAATCCTTAAAGAGATGGGTGGGGCTAAGGCTTAAGAGGGTGTCAACGATGCCGAATGGGTGTAGACTAGGTGTACCAAAAATATTCACGGGCCGTTTTCTCAAAGGTGGGGCTACCTCTTGATCAACTTTCAAGGCAGAATTACTTTCCCATTGTTCCTCAGCTGTAGTGTTTGATATACAATTTTCTAGCTCTGAGTCTCTACATTTATCCAATGTAAAAATCACAATTTCAAATGTTTCTACGTAGGACCGATTTAAGGTGGTGGGGCATATTCTCTGTATCTAAACTATGGTATCAAATAGCATAATTTCAGGTTGCATGGAATAATGAGCTGGCACATTTAAATCCAATTCCTTCTCAAATTTTATATTCAACTTGAAGCATAAACAGGGTAAATCTTTAGGGAAAATTCTTTGTGCGAGTATGAGTGACACATTTTTTATAGATAAGTGAGCTCAAATCCCACTGCTTCCTGACATTTTATTAGGCGTGAAGTCACTGTGCATATTTGTCAGACTTCAAACGTCAGACTTCAAAAGATATTAACATTTTGTTTTTCACCTCTTACAAAGAGTGGGTACAGCGGCTATAAAGAGAAGTATTTGCATTCTGTCCTGAAATGTACTCTTTGGGGGGGGGGGGGGCTTGGAAGAGATTTGAGAAGATTGCATGTCTAGGAAGAAACCTGAAAACCAATTCCTTCAAATGTCATCTAAAGGCTCTTCAGACTATGGACAGTGAGGGTCAGTTTTCTCGGAGAGGGTCAGAGAAGGTATTGACTTAGTGGTGTCGTGAGTGGTTGCCTGTTTGGGCCTTTTCCAAGATACATTGTTCTCCTGCTCAGACTCTCTTCGCGCTGTGGTTGATTACAAAATGCCCCTCACCTCCGGGCTCCAGGATACCATTTGCACAGCGCGGATGTGGACGCTCTTTGCTCTCCAAGCTTCCAGTAAAGGGTAGCTTGGGATACATCAACATATGACAATGGAGGATGGCGTCTGACTTTCAAAAAGCTTGTCAGATTACTCTTCTCTGTATCTCTTCACCAAACGTAGCCAGATAACAGGCTTCTGTTAGGCTGTATGCAAAGCAAACCATGGGAGATGGACATAATCGCCTTCAGAAGTTTCCCATGGTGACTAATTGAACAGCGACTTGCAATCAAAGGTTGTCACAGATCTTCTTACAGTTTGTCGTGGTAGAAGACTTCCTCAACAGACATGCAAACATGAATATTTTTGTTTACTTTACCATCTTGTTTGTGTTCCCCCATCTCAGTGCCCCAGAAAAGGCAGAACATGTCATAAGTCATGTACTATACAAAGCCAAATATGTCCTTTGTCATTAGCGTAATGCATGTCATTAGAAGCAGCAGGAATTGCCAACCTCGCCCCCTGGACTATAAAGACAGTGAATCATACTTCTAAATCAATATTAGAATGCATGAGCATGATAGAATTTTCAATAATTTTATGACCCACAAAGTAATGTTGTCCTATTTCTTTAGGGCTTATTCTTAGATAGAGAAATGCATTTAGGTCAACCAACTGGTGCACTAGGGCATGTTTTTGAATTTTATTTTAGAATTGTATTAGGATCCCCATTAGCTGACGCCATAATGTCAGCTAATCTTCCTGGTGTCCAACACAGAACTAACAAGACATTACAAACAATTACAATTTACATTAAGACATTAAGATTTAACATGTAGACATTACAGACAATTAATATACCTGACAGGTAATTTATTTAACATTCAGTAGATGTTCTATAGTGCCTGTCCAGTCATACGGTCCTTCACATTAGATGTTCTATAGTGCCTGTCCAGTCATACGGTCCATCACATTAGATGTTCTGTAGTACCTGTCCAGTCATATGGTCCTTCACATTAGATGTTCTGTAGTACCTGTCCAGTCATACGGTCCATCACATTAGATGTTCTGTAGTACCTGTCCAGTCATATGGTCCATCACATTAGATGTTCTATAATGCCTGTCCAGTCATATGGTCCATCACATTAGATGTTATATAATGCCTGTCCAGTCATATGGTCCTTTTCATTAGATGTTCTGTAGTACCTGTCCAGTCATATGGTCCATCACATTAGATGTTCTGTAGTACTTGTCCAGTCATACGGTCCATCACATTAGATGTTCTGTAGTACCTGTCCAGTCATATGGTCCTTCACATTAGATGTTCTATAGTACCTGTCCAGTCATATGGTCCTTCACATTAGATGTTCTATAGTGCCTGTCCAGGAATACGGTCCATCACATTAGATGTTCTGTAGTACCTGTCCAGTCATATGGTCCTTCACATTAGATGTTCTATAGTACCTGTCCAGTCATATGGTCCATCACATTAGATGTTCTGTAGTACCTGTCCAGGAATACGGTCCTTCACATTAGATGTTCTGTAGTGCCTGTCCAGTCATATGGTCCTTCACATTAGATGTTCTGTAGTACTTGTCCAGTCATATGGTCCTTCACATTAGATGTTCTGTAGTACCTGTCCAGTGATATGGTCCTTGACATTAGATGTTCTATAGTGCCTGTCCAGTCATATGGTCCATCACATTAGATGTTCTATAGTACCTGTCCAGGAATACGGTCCTTCACATTAGATGTTCTATAATGCCTGTCCAGTCATACGGTCCTTCACATTAGATGTTCTGTAGTACCTGTCCAGTCATACGGTCCTTCACATTAGATGTTCTGTAGTACCTGTCCAGTCATATGGTCCTTCACATTAGATGTTCTATAGTACCGGTCCTTCACATTAGATGTTCTGATCATGACCATGGTGCTTGCCTACGGAGCTGTGAGGGGAACGGCACCTCCGTACCTTCAGGCTCTGATCAGGCCCTACACCCAAACAAGGGCACTGCATTCATCCACCTCTGGCCTGCTCGCCTCCCTACCTCTGGGGAAGTACAGTTCCCGCTCAGCCCAGTCAAAACTGTTCGCTGCTCTGGCACCCCAATGGTGGAACAAACTCCCTTACGACGCCAGGTCAGCGGAGTCAATCACCACCTTCCGGAGACACCTGAAACCCCACCTCTTTAATGAATACCTAGGATAGGATAAAGTAATCCTTCTAACCCCCCCCCCCCCCCTTAAAAGAGTTAGATGCACTATTGTAAAGTGGTTGTTCCACTGGATATCATAAGGTGAATGCACCAATTTGTAAGTCGCTCTGGATAAGAGCAGCTGCTAAATGACTTAAATGTAAATGTAAATGTAAATGTTCTATAGTGCCTGTCCAGTGATATGGTCCTTCACATTAGATGTTCTATAATGCCTGTCCAGTCATACGGTCCTTCACATTAGATGTTCTATAGTGCCTGTCCAGTGATATGGTCCTTCACATTAGATGTTCTATAGTGCCTGTCCAGTGATATGGTCCATCACATTAGATGTTCTATAGTACCTGTCCAGTCATATGGTCCTTCACATTAGATGTTCTGTAGTACCTGTCCAGTCACATGGTCCTTCACATTAGATGTTCTATAGTACCTGTCCAGTCATATGGTCCTTCACATTATAGGTTATTTTAATGTTTTCTTAAAGGTAGATGTACTTTTTTCTCGAGAAATGTGAGTTGGTAAATAATTCCATTCATTGATGGCTCTCTATAAAACTTGAGGAGATTTGTCCTTGGCCTAGGTAGTATCAGATGCCCTGTATTTGCCTGTCTGGTTTGGTGGGGATGTTTGTTGCTAGTATACACTAATTGTGCTGAGAAATACTGTGGTGTCTTGAAAAATATAACATTCCTAAACGAAGTCAAAAGAGTAGATATTAATTTGTGTTGAACGGGATGCCATGAGAGATTCTGATGCATTTGGCAGACATTCAGATAAAAAAAAAAATCAAAGTTTATTGGTCGTGTTTACAGATTTGCAGATGTTATCGCAGGTGCAGTGGAATGCTTGCCATTCTAGCTCCCATCAGTGCCGTAATACTAAATGCTAAAAACAATACACACATAACCCAGAAAATAATCAAAATCAGTTATATAGGATGAGCCATGACTACAATACAGTATATGCATATGAAGTGGGTAAAACAGTATGTATACATTATTAAAGTGACCAGTGTTCAATGACTATGTACATAGGGCAGCAGTCTTGTAAGCTGCAGGGTAGAGTACCGGGTGGTAGCCGGCTAGAACGGTGACTATAAAGCCCTATTCGCACAGGATTGCTATAGAATGTTGGTTATGTATTTATTACCCGAGAAGGTCCGTTATTCCAGGGGACGATTCGGACGGAATTTACTAGTAGTGTCTCCATAATGCTTAAATTGAGGATATTTCAGTAGTCTGCCGTAGAAGACGTCCTAAATGCCCCCCGGCCTTCAGATTTGAGCTAAACAACGCACGTGCACTTGATATGCATTTTTTGGCTCTGACTGAGAACGTGAACTTGTCATTTCCAAACGTTTAGCTCAGTTGTATGCTGCTTTGCGATCTATTAACAGAAAGTATTGCATTAAATATGCGCAATCTTTTTTAGTTATGCATTTTCCGATGTTCAATTAATTTCACACGTAACGTATTAACAAAAGCATTCACCTTGAAGGTTGATACATACAGGCCCTTCATATATAGGCTATGAGCAGCACTTTGTTCAATTTATCAATGTATTATTGTTTTCTTGTTCAAACCGCAAGCAACACCTGTCAAACTCAGACATTTCTCTCAAAACACAGGGATGTCGATTTGCACGGGACTAGTATTATCAAAGGACTTTTGAGTGTGCCAAAGTGTAAAAATGACTAACATGGCAGAATCGGACAGGACTAAAATTACAGATGTGGTGTTTTGTGCTCGTACACATAATTACTTTACCAGACCTCCCACAGTAAAACTAATCCCGTCCAAATAGGGTTTAAGGTTCAGGGTAGGGTACTGGGCGGAAGCCGGCTAGTGATGACTGTTTAACACTCTAATGGAATCTGTTTCTCAGTCTCTCTGTACCATCTTTGATGGACCTTTACTGTGTCCGCCTTTTAGATGGTAGAAGGGTGAACAAACCGTGGATCGGGTGGCTGAGGTCCTGATGTTCTTGGCCTTCCTGTGACACCGGATGCTGTAGATGTCCTGGAGGGCAGGTAGTGTGCCCCCAATGCGTTGCACTGACCGCACCATCCTATGGAGAGCATTGCGGTTGTGAATGGTACAATTGCTGTACCAGGCGGTGATACGGCCCGACAGGATGCTCTCAATAGGGCATCTGTAGAAGTTCGTGAGGGTCTTGGGGGCTTAAATGACAACAATAACTGTCTAAATGACTATCGCCCCATAGCACTCACATCTGTAGCCATTAAATGCTTTGAAAGGCTGTTCATGGCTCACATCAACACCATCATCTCAGACACCCTGGACCCACTCCAATTTGCATACCTCCCAAACAGATACACAGATGACACAATCTCTATTGTACTACATACTGCCCATTCCCACTTGGACAGCTACAGTACCAGTCAGAAGTTTGGACACACCTACTCATTCCATGGTTTTTCTTTAAAATGTACTATTTTCTACATTGTAGAATAATAGTGAAGACGTCAAAACTATGAAATAACACATATGGAATCATGTAGTAACCAAAAAAGTGTTAAACAAATCAAAATATATTTTATATTTGAGATTCTTCAAAGTAGCCAGCATTTGCCTTGATGACAGCTCTGCACACTCTTGGCATTCATGGATTCATGGCATTTCTTAACTTTTCCACTTTTCCTGTAAAATAGTAATTAAAGTAATTTGCAATGTCAAGTGTTTTCGTAATATACATACCCTCTGATTCAACAAAGGGGCCGACATGTTTGAATTCCTACTCATTATAACATTTCTCCATAGTTTTTTGTAATGATAATATCCTTTCTTTTTACCGTTGTTTAGCTTGGTAACAAGATTTATTTGCTTGTTAGACAGATCAATCTGCTGCCTTTTTGGCATCATTACGTTGAACCACTACATTTCTCAGCTCATCATCAATCCATGGGGTACTGTTTGACCTCAACGTATGTTTTCTTAATGGGATGTGCTTATCAACAATACTCATAAATCATTTCAGACGCACACTCAGTGCCATTTCAGGATCATCCTCACTACAGCCATTGCACATTCTTAACCTCATCCATAAATGAGTCCTGATTGAACCCCTGCTATGATCTTCAGTAGATTACCTTAGGGCCAACCTTTGGTACTTTGGTACTTAGTGCCATTAATACAGCTTTAGAGCAATGTTCAGCGGTGTTGGTAAAAATATGATTAGTACAGGTTGATGATGTGGTGCCGGACCTGTAAGTGAACGATCTGATTGGTAGTGGTGTCATAACTTGGGTCAGTTTACATACATTGGCAGAGACAAAAGCTTTTTTTCTCAGTATTCAAACCCCCCCCCCACGCCCCCCCCCCCTCTAAAAATATTTTCCGTGTTTTCATCAGATATCTTATCCAACATGTTCACAGCTTACATCAAGCTATTTCACATCAGCACTAGGTGGCCTGTAGCAGCAGCCAACTAGTATCAGTTTCACATGTGATAAATGCACATGTATTCATAGCCTCTATTTCACCCAGTATTAAGTCATTGCGTTGTTTGGCTGGAATATGACTCTGGACATAAACTGCAACTCCACCTCCATATCTATTCCTGTCCCAGGAACAGATCAATTATATCCCTGTATTGAGATCTCTGCATCCTCAAATGAAGAGTCCCAAATGAGTCTCTGATATTGCTAATACATCAATGTTATTTTGACTGCACTAAAAATTATATTTCATTTATTTCTATTCCTCAAACTGCATATATTCAAATGAGCAATCAACAGACCTTTTCTTTGGGAGGTTTAGAGTATTTGATTGCCCAAGCATGAATCAGCAGGGTGAATCTGAGAGATGCTCAGGCAGTGTGCATGTGGGGTAAGGGGGGGCTGGGATTACTGAGCCAAAGGGATGTGTTTGTCACTGCTCCTAGGATTTCCCCCCACATTCTCTCGCAGCTTTCATAGCTGGTATGTTGTTTATGATGCACTCCAGGATTTGCGTGGCCGTACAGTTATTTGGTCATATTTTAGTGTATTCATTCAGTACACATCAGATAAAAATATAATTTGTGTATGAATATGTTTTGATAATGGATTCTATTGAATTCTATTAGCCAGCCACAATGGATACAAACTTCTCATGGGTCTGTGTTTGTGTAATTTTGTGTGAGAGGAAAATGTAATAACCCTTAACGGTCTTTGTAAATCTTAAACAACATCCTTATTTTTCACTTAAGGATGGATTGGTTTGTATGACACTGGACTATTCTCTGGATTTGTTTATACAGTCCCAATCCTTCAGGATGTAATTTCCATGAAATCACATCTCCAAATCAAAATATATCTCCTGTCCTTTCTAGTAGATTTTATCTCCAACATTTTATTAAGGAAACATGTCAGAAAGAAAAGCCTTTCAAAACGGTTGCCTATCTTAAAGCACCTCGTGAGCCTCCTTGCTAACAGAACATTGTCAAACGTGAGCCTCCTTGCTAACAGAACATTGTAAAACGTGAGCCTCCTTGCTAACAGAACATTGTCAAACGTGAGCCTCCTTGCTAACAGAACATTGTCAAACGTGAGCCTCCTTGCTAACAGAACATTGTCAAACGTGAGCCTCCTTGCTAACAGAACATTGTCAAACGTGAGCCTCCTTGCTAACAGAACATTGTCAAACGTGAGCCACATTGCTAACAGAACATTGTCAAACGTGAGCCTCTTTGCTAACAGAACATTGTCAAACGTGAGCCTCCTTGCTAACAGAACATTGTCAAACGTGAGCCACATTGCTAACAGAACATTGTCAAACGTGAGCCTCCTTGCTAACAGAACATTGTCAAACGTGAGCCTCCTTGCTAACAGAACATTGTCAAACGTGAGCCACATTGCTAACAGAACATTGTCAAACGTGAGCCACATTGCTAACAGAACATTGTCAAACGTGGGCCACATTCGTAACAGAACATTGTCAAACGTTGTAAATCACATTTTTACACAACAGCATTGTTGTTATTTATTCCCCCCGACTCAGAGATAACTCCAGTCTGTCTGAGGGACAGGGTGAAATGGTTGTCTGATTGCATTTGACCAGCTCAAGGTCTGTGAGGAAATCCAGTGTGTAATTGTTGCGCTAACAGTCTTGGAGTTAGCTCTTTGTGCAGGGAAAGATACAGACCTGGACTGTTCCTCCTCTGACATTGTGCTCAGCCAAGCCTTAGCTGACAGCCTCTGTGGCCAGACGTCACCCTGGCTGAGATAGCCTCCTGGAGTGGAATTACAAACTAAATTGTCACTGAATGTAGGTCCCCATTTCTTTCCATAATCCAAATAGTATAGTGTACGAATTTCTCTCTTTCTCTCTCTCTCATACACACACACACACACACACACACACACACACACACACACACACACACACACACACACACACACACACACACACACACACACACACACACACACACACACACACACACACACACACACACACACACACACACACACACACACACACACACACACACACACACACACACACACACACACACACACACACACACACACACACATTTCAATTCAACTGAGCATTACTGTCATGAATAGAACCACCTGCTGCTGCCAAAGATATGCAATTATGCCAGAAATGATAAATGAAACAGATTGTTCATCTGTCAAAACACATTTGAGTTATATACTCCAACGCTGTTTTAAGTTGGCCACATGGGGGCCAAGCAGATGTTTTCAGCTTCAAACCACAACTTCTAGGCTCTCTATATCACAGGAGGTTGGTGGCATCTTAATTGGGGAGGAAGGGCTTGTGGTAATGGCTGGAGCAGAATACGTGGAATGGTATCAAATACATTAAACACATGGTTTCCATGGGTTTGATGCCATTCCATTTGCTCCGTTCCAGCCATTATTATGAGCCGTTCTCCCCTCAGCAGCCTCTACTGCTCTACTCTACATGGTCAAAAGTATGTGAACACCTGCTCGTCAAACATGTCATTACAAAATCGTTGGCATTCATATGGAGTTGGTCCCCCCTTTGCTGCTATAACACCCTTCTGGGAAGGCTTTCCACTAAATGTTGGAATATTGCTGCTGGGACATGCTTCCATTCAGCCACAAGAGCATTAGTGAGGTCGGGCACTGTGATTGGGTGATTAGGCCTGGCTCGCAGTCGGCGTTCCAGTTCATCCCAAAGGTGTGCAGGCCAGTCAAGTTCTTTCACACCGATCTCGACAAACCATTTCTGTATGGACCTCAATTTGTGCACGGGGGCATTGTTATGCTGAAACAGGAAAGGGCCTTCCCCAAACTGTTGCCACAAAGTCGGAAGCACAGAATCGTCTAGAATGTCATTGTATGCTGTAGCGTTAAGATTTCCCTTCACTGGAACCATGGGGCCTAGCCCGAACCATGAAAAAACAGCCACAGATCATTATTCTGCCTCCACCAAACTTTACAGTTGGCACTATGCAGTCGGGCAGGTTGCATTCTCCTGGCATCCGCCAAACCCAAATTCGTCCGTCGGACTGCCAGATGGTGAACTAGGATTCATCACTCCAGAGAACAAGTTTCCACTGCTCCAGAGTCCAATGGTGGCGAGCTTTACACCACTCCAGTCAAAACTTGGCATTGCACATGGTATTCTTAGGTTTGTGTGCGGCTGCTCAGCCATGGAAACCCATTTCATGAAGTTCTCTATGAACAGTTCTTGTGCTGATGTTTCTTGTAGAGGCAGTTTGTAATTCATTAGTGAGTGTTGCAAACGAGGACAGGCAATTTTTATGCGCTTCAGCACTCGCCGGTCCCGTTTTGTGAGCTTGTGTGGCCTACCACTTCACGGTTGAGCCTTAGAAATTTGACGAACTGACTTGTTGAAAAGGTGTCATCCTATGACGGGCCATACTACTGCCAATGTTTGACTATGTAGATTGCATGGCTGTGTGCTTGATTTTAAACACCTGACAGCACCGAATCCACTAATTTGAAATGATGTCCACATACTTTTAGTGGAGACAATAAAGACCAGTGAAAGCATGCAGCCAATTGTGTAACAGGGTTATAGCCCCCAGTACCTGTTCTCCCTTCATCAATGGCCCTATTTTATCCTTCACCCTCATAAGCATTCAATGACCTGCTACCCTTTCGCATTTGATTTGCTCTTTGCTCTGTTGCAATACAGGACGTAATAATTAAGTCCCTTATGTCTAAATCGCTGAAATTAACTTGAAAGATCTGTGGCATTATCTGATGATCCAACATCAAATTAGCCACCTGGGGCACCCGATGCCCATGGACACATCACCTGGGGCCCTGATGCTCAAGGACACACAATGTCCCACCCAGTTACATGTCATCACCGATGCCTATGATAGCAGGTTGCTATGGAAATGATAAACAGCTGTTAAATTGGCATCAACATAGATTATATAGCAAGATAGTTCAGTTAATTTATCATCAAACACTAGGAAAATGGCTTGAAAAAGTTAAGGCAAACACAGGGTAGCAATAGAGAATTAATGCGCGCTAAAGTCCAACCGCGAAATATAAATGGAAAAACCAAAGCCTGTAACAATCTCAAACCTCTCAAGGTGACTATGTCAAAAAAAGTGTACTATTATGTGTACTCATCTACTGGGTCACTTTTTTTGACATAGTCACCTTGAGAGGTTTGAGATTGTTACAGGCTTTGGTTTTTCCATTTATATTTCGCTGTTGGATTTTAGTGCGTTGGGCTCACTGGTTGGTGTTACCTCGTTAGTTAGTATGTGTTACACCTGTGCTGGCTTGTCATCAGGTTAGTCAGTACGTGTTTCCCCTGTGCTCCAGTTGGCATGAGAGATGTTGAAAGAACTGCACCTCTGTAGCTCGGCTCCTTTAAGTTGATAAAATAAGCTTTTCTGTCTTGTATCTCCTTGGTTTTGGTTTGCGCCACTTATTTTTTTACTCCGTATTGTCTGGTGTGTTTTTTATTTTTATTTTGGTTTGCCTTGTAAATTTAGTGGGCACTCATGGTGGGTGTCTTAAGTCCCACTTTCTTGTTGCTAGTCAACTTTCAGTGGACACCCCCATGAATGTCTTTGAGAATCCCTCCTAGAACCACACTTGTTTCCTTTTGGTTGTTGTTAGTGACTATTGGTTGTTCCCCCTTCTGTTTGAGCGACACTTTTTGATTTCTTGTTGGGAATGTAACAAGATGTTGCAGTATGAAACTGGCTTCTCAGTGGGTTCTTCAGTGAGTATTGCGTCTTTGTGGGGAACGGCAAAGAAGGAATGCTTGAGGACATATAATTCACTGCCAATTTAGTTTGTAAATCCACCCCAGGGAGCTATCTCAGCCAAGGTGACATATGACAACAGAGACTGTCAGCTAAGGCTTGCCTGAACACAATCTCTGAGGAGGAAACTTCCAGGTCTGTATCTAACACCTGCACAAAGAGCTAATTCCTAGGCCTAGACTGTTAGCGCCACAATTAGACACTGGATTTCCTCGCAGTCCATGAGTTGGTCAATGCAATCAGACAACCAACCAACCAACGAACAGCAGCTGTGTCGTCAACAGTGTTTGGGGTAATACAGAATAAAAGTAACTCGTTACTTTTTCAAACGGAGTAATATAATTCTAGTTATTTTGTCAAGTAACCCATGCGTTACATTCAGAATCATATCTCTACTCGGCGTGTGTTTCCATTGTCCAATCTCATCTTATTTCCTAATTTAGTTCTCGAGCGAGTGGAGAATGATGTTTGGAGAAACGTCATTACAGCTGCTGTCCATAACAATGTATAGAGGGCGCACTTCTGAACTTTGACATCGATCGCTTCTGTGATAGCAAAGCCTGTAGAGGGCTTCACTGTCTAATGGCAAGTGTGCCTCAATACATCTCTATGGGTCCATCTATGTGCGGTCTAACCAGAAATGGCGGCTCAAGAGGAAGATTTTGAACGAAAAGGTAGGACATTTATATAGATATTTGTCTTATAGTATACAGTACATTCGGAAAGTATTCAGACCCCTTTACTTTTTATACATTTTGTTACGTTACAGCCTTATTCTAAAATGGATTAAATTATTTTAAACAGGTTTTTAAAAATGTTGGCAAATTTGTAAAAAATAAAAACATATGTATTTTTTTTACATAAATATTCAGACCCTTTGCTATGAGACTGCATCCTGTTTCCATTGATCATCCTTGAGATGTTTCTACAACTTGATTAGAGTTCACCTTTGGTCAATTCAATTGATTGGACATGATTTTGAAAGACACACACCTGTCCATATAATGTCCCACAGTTGACAGTGCATGTGAGAACAAAAACCAAGCCATGAGGTTGAGGGAATTGTCTGTGGAGCTCGTGTCGAGGCACTGATCTGGGGAAGGGTAACAAAACTTCTGCAGCATTGAAGGTCCCCAAGAACACAGTGGCCTCCATCATTCTTAAATGGACAAAGGTTGGAACAACTAAGACAGGAAGATAAAGAAGAACCCGATGGTCACTCTGACAGAGCTCCAGAGTTCCTCTGTGGAGACAGGAGAACCTTCCAGAAGGACAACTATCTCTGCAGCACTCCATCAATCAGGCCTTTATGCTAGACTGGCCAGACGAAAGCCACTCTTTAGTAAAATGCACATGACAGCCCGCTTGGAATTTGCCACAAGGCACCTAAAGAACTCTCAGACCATGAGAAACAAGATTCTCTTGTCTGATGAAACTATGATTGAACTCTTTGGCCTGAATGCCAAGCGTCACGTCTGGAGGAAACAAGGCACCACTCATCACCTGGCCAATACCATCCCTACGGTGAAGCATGGTCGTGGCAGAATCATGCTGTGGGGATATCAGGGACTGGGTGATTTGTCAGGATCGAGGGAAAGATGAACGGAACAACGTACAGAGAGATCCTTGATTAAAAACCTGCTCCAGAGCGCTCAGGACCTCAGACTGGGGTGAATGTTTACCTTCCAACAGGATAACGACCCTAAGCACACAGCCAAGACAACGTGGGAGTGGCTTCGGGACAAGCCTCTGAATGTCCTTGAGTGGCCCAGCCAGAGACTTGAACCCGATCGAACATCTCTTGAGAGACCTGAAAATAGCTGTGCAGTAACGCTCCCTATCCAACCTGACAGAGCTTGAGAGGATCTGCAGGGAAGAATGGGAGAAACTCCCCAAATACAGGTGTGCCAAGCTTGTAGCATCATACCCAAGAAGACTCAAGGATGTAATTGCTGACAAAGTACTGAGTAAAGGGTCTGAATAGTTTTTTTTTTAAATACAGAAATTCGCAAAAATCTATAAACATATTTTTGCTTTGTCATCATGGGGTGTAGGGGGGTATTGTGTGTAGATTCATACATTTTAGAATAATTCTGTAACGTAACAAAATGTGGAAAAGGTCAAGGGGTCTGAATAATTCCCGAATGCACTGTGTATATATATACTGTATTTTGAGATCTGGCCGCGGACCCCAGTTATAGAACTCTGAACTAGTGTGTGTGTGTGTGTGTGTGTGTGTTCAGAGAAAGCCCCCATAGATATTGTTCTTGGTTTTTCCTAGGCTGACTACAGTACAAACCGTGTTTTCATCAGTTACTGACAGCTATTGGATTGACAGTGATCCTCAATTACCAAGTATTTACTGAGAAATGTGTTGCTGTTAGGATATTTAGCATTTGTTATTTTAAGTACCAGAAATAACCCATTATTCCTACCTAATTTCATATGAAATATTAGATGAATAGGGTAACAGTACCCGTAAAATAAAGTGCTACCCATGTTCTCATACAGTGCCCAATTACGATGAAATCTTTGTGATCCATTCATATCCCCTCTTGCTGTATTGATTAGGCTGCAAGGCTGAGGGCCTCTTTTCAAGCCTTTTCTATGAGATATGGTCTGCAGAAGGTTAAGACTTAATTGAAGAGGGCCCTTAAGGGCTAAACGTTCATTACCTCCAAAGGCTCTCTTAACAGAGGAGGTTTATGCTGATAAGATCATTTATGATGATTATATGCACTCTTGGGCCTAAATAATGCACATTATTTCAACTTGAATAATTGATCATGTTCATTTGGTATTTGGTATTTTATTATGGGGTCCACACAAAACACGAAACATGACATAATACAGAATGTTAATAGGAAATTACAGTTTAACCTTAGTAAAGGCCTTCCTCCTGTTTTCTTCTCATCTCAAACCACCTCAGTCCTTGCATAATGTATGTTGGTATATCAACACAATAGTCTTTCTGTGATGTTTTTTGCGTACATGTCTCATACGTCTTTCTCACAAGAGGTACATTGTTTGATGAATTGTTAGATGTCTGATTTTAAAATATATATACACATTTAAAAAAAAAAAAAATTATATATATATATATATATATAGAAAATATATATATATATAGAGAATATATATATATATATATATATATATATATATATATATATATATATATATATATATATATATATATATATATATATATATATATATATAGAGAAAAAATATATATATATAGAGAAAATATATATATATATAGAGAATATATATATATATATATATATATATATATATATATATATATTGAAAAAAAATATATACACTGCTCCAAAAAATAAAGGGAACACTTAAACACAATGTAACTCCAAGTCAATCACACTTCTGTGAAATCAAACTGTCCACTTAGGAAGCAACACTGATTGACAATAAATTTCACATGCTGTTGTGCAAATGGAATAGACAAAAGGTGGAAATTATAGGCAATTAGCAAGACACCCCCAAGAAAGGAGTGGTTCTGCAGGTGGTGACCACAGACCACTTCTCAGTTCCTATGCTTCCTGGCTGATGTTTTGGTCACTTTTGAATGCTGGCGGTGCTTTCACTCTAGTGGTAGCATGAGACGGAGTCTACAACCCACACAAGTGGTTCAGGTAGTGCAGCTCATCCAGGATGGCACATCAATGCGAGCTGTGGCAAGAAGGTTTGCTGTGTCTGTCAGCGTAGTGTCCAGAGCATGGAGGCGCTACCAGGAGACAGGCCAGTACATCAGGAGACGTGAAGGAGGCCTTAGGAGGGCAACAACCCAGCAGCAGGACCGCTACCTCCGCCTTTGTGCAAGGAGGAGCACTGCCAGAGCCCTGCACAATTAGGCTTTTTACTTAATTGTTTGGTTTTAATAAAATTCTAATTTGAAGGACAAACATACAGTAATTGCAATTCATATTTTGTGTTGACATACTTTAATCTCAAGAGAAGACGGGTTAAATGTAAATAAAAGGTTTAATGTTCTCTTACTTAGAAAATAGTCCTGATCATATAGGCCTAGACAATTTCACCAAAAAACTAACAATACATTAAATTCATACATTTGAAGTAATTTAAATTGTAAGCATAATACCACAGCACATTTTTCCAATCTGGGAGGTAAACTTAATAAACTATTCTATAATTTCGCTGTGTATTTCAGATGGGATGAAGGTATTAAAAAGTACCAGAGTCCACCAAAATAGAGCTTGCTCGGAACAATATTATGAACCAGAGGGGCCAACCCCCCCAGACCGTGGCTGGCTACCCCCCAGACCGTGGCTGGCTACCCCCCCAGACCGTGGCTGGCAACCCCCCCAGACCGTGGCTGGCAACCCCCCCAGACCGTGGCTGGCTACTCCATGTGCTTGTGGAAAAAAAACTGTATTATAGCTCAATTCCACCTTAAAAAGTTTGCATTTCATTTCCTTCTCATTTAACTTCTCAAAGTATTGTCATACAGGACTCCGTTGCTGTAGCTTCCCTGGCTCACTCTTTGCCATTTTTCTAACTATTAACGAGCGCTTTATATCCGTCGCAAATATTTTGATAGATGGATATCTCCTAATGTTACAGCATTGTTACAGCGTTAGGTATTTGTAAAAAAAAATATATATATACAGTATATGTTTGGGACCTGTTAGTGGTAGTTTTTGTGATAACTGCGCTGTTCTAAACATTTACAATCCTGATTTTGTGTAAACGTCACACCCCTACAGTGCCTTGCAATAGTATTCATCCCCCTTGGTGTTTTTCCTATGTTGTTGCATTACAACCTGTAATATAAATTGATTTTATTTGGATTTCATGCAATGGACATTCACAAAATAGTCCAAATTGGAGAAGAGAAATGAAAAAAAATTACTTGTTTCAAAAAATTCAAAATAATTTAAAGCGGAAAAGTGGTGCGTGCATATGTATTCACTCCCTTTGCTATGAAGCCCCTAAATAAGATCTGGTGCAACCAATTACCTTCATAAATCACATAATTAGTTAGATTGAACCAAGGGGGACTTTATTTAAGTGTCACATGATCTGTCACATGATCTCAGTATATATGCACATGTTCTGAAAGGCCCCAGAGTCTGCAACAACACTAAGCAAGGGGCACAAACCAAGCAAGTGGCACCATGAAGACCAACGAGCTCTCCAAACAGGTCAGGGATAAAGTTGCAGAGAAGTACAGATCAGGGTTGAGTTATAAAAAAAATAGCTGAAACTTTGAACATCCCACGGAGCACCATTAAATCCATTATTAAAAAATAGAAAGAATATGGCACCACAATAAACCTGCCAAGAGAGGCCCACCAAAACTAGGCAAAGATGGCATTAATCAGAGAGGCAACAAAGAGACCAAAGATAACCCTGAAGGAGCTGCAAAGCTCCACAGCGGAGATTGGAGTATCTGTCCATAGGACCACTTTAAGCCGTACACTCCACGGAGCTGGGCTTTACGGAAGAGTGGCCAGAAAAAAGCCATCGCTTAAAGAAAAAAATAAGTATACACGTTTGGTGTTTGTCAAAAGGCATGTGGGAGACTCCCCAAACAAATGGAAGAAGGTACTCTGGTCAGATGAGACTAAAATGTAGCTTTTTGGCCATCAAAGAAAACGCTATGTCTGGTGTAAACCCAACACCTCTCATCACCCCGAGAATACCATCCCCACAGTGAAGCATGGTGGTGGCAGCATCATGCTGTGGGGATGTTTTTCATCGGCAGTGACTGGGACACTGGTCAGAATTGAAGGAATGTCGGATGGTGCTAAATACAGGAATATTCTTGAGGGAAACCTGTTTCAGTCTTCCAGTGTCACGATTGTCGTCAGGGTGGAAATGACCTCTTTATTTTGAATGTCGCCAACAAAACAAGAAACAACAGAAACAAACGTGAAGCTGACTAGGGCTATACAGGCCACTAACACAGACAACTACCCACAATTAAGGTGGAAAAAAAGGCTGCCTAAGTATGATTCCCAATCAGAGACAACAATAGACAGCTGTCCCTGATTGAGAACCATACCAGGTCAAAACATAGAAACAGTAAACATAGAAATAAAGAAATTAGAATGCCCACCCTAGTCACACCCTGGCCTAACCAAAATAGAGAATAAAAGCCTCTCTATTGCCAGGGCGTGACATCCAGAGATTTGAAATTGGCATGGAGGTTCACCTTCCAGCAGGACAATGACCCTAAGCATACTGCTAAAGCAACACTTGAGTGGTTTAAGGGGAAATATTTTAATGTCTTGGAATGGCCTAATCAAAGCCCAGACCTCAATCCAATTGAGAATCTGCTGTATGATTTAAATTTTGCTGTACATCAGTGGAACCCATCCAACTTGAAGGAGCTGGGCCAGTTCTGCCTTGAAGAATGGGCAAAGATCCCAGTGGCTAGATGTGCCAAGCTTATAGACACATACCCCAAGAGACTTGCAGCTGTAATTGCTGCAAAAGGTGGCTCTACAAAGTATTGACTTTGATGGGGTGCATTTTTTTATATATTTTTTATTTAACATTTATTTAACCAGGTAGGCTAGTTGAGAACAAGTTGTCATTTACAATTGAGACCTGGCCAAGATAAAGCAAAGTGTCACGTTCCTGACCTATTTCTGTTAGTTTGTTGTATGTGTTAGTTGGTCAGGACGTGAGTTTGGGTGGGCATTCTATGTTTTCTGTTTCTATGTTGGTTTAAGGGTTGCCTGGTATGGCTCTTAATTAGAGGCAGGTGTTTGGCGTTTTCCTCTAATTGAGAGTCATATTTAGGTAGGTTGTTTCACAGTGTTCGTTGTGGGTGGTTGTCTCCTGTGTCAGTGTTTGTCGCACCATACGGGACTGTTCGGTTTGTTTTGTACATCGTCATTTTGTGTAGTCTATTTTCCCTGTTCGTGCGTTCTATGTGTTAATGTAAGTTCGTCGTCCAGGTCTGTCTACTCCGTTTGTTGTTTTGTTAGTTTATAGTGAAGTTCGTGTTTTCGTCTTTTATTTCATTAAAGTTCGACACATAGTTACACATGGAGTAAAACAAACATACATTCAATGATACAGTAGAAAAATAAGTCTATATACAATGTGAGCAAATTATGTGAGATAAGGGAGTTAAAATCAAAAAAAGGCCATGGTGGCGAAGTAAATACAATATAGCAAGTAAAACACTGGAATGGTAGATTTGCAGTGGGAGAATGTGCAAAGTAGAAATAATGGGGTGCAAAGGAGCAAAATAAATAAATACAGTAGGGGAAGACGGTAGTTGTTTTGGCTAAAATATAGATGGGCTTTGTACAGGTGCAGTAATCTGTGAGCTGCTCTGACAGCTGGTGCTTAAAGCTAGTGAGGGAGATAAGTGTTTCCAGTTTCAGAGATTTTTGTAGTTCGTTCCAGTCATTGGCAGCAGAGAACTGGAAGGAGAGGCGGCCAAAGGAGGAATTGGCTTTGGGGGTGACCAGAGAGATATACCTGCTGGAGCGCGTGCTACAGGTGTGTGCTGCTATGGTGACCAGCGAGCTGAGATAAGGGGGGACTTTACCTAGCAGGGTCTTGTAGATGACCTGGAGCCAGTGGGTTTGGCGACGAGTATGAAGCGAGGGCCAGCCAACGAGAGCGTACAGGTCGCAGTGGTGGGTAGTATATGGGGCTTTGGTGACAAAACGGATGGCACTGTGATAGACTGCATCCAATTTGTTTAGTAGGGTATTGGAGGCTATTTTGTAAATGACATCGCCGAAGTCGAGGATCGGTAGGATGGTCAGTTTTACGAGGGTATGTTTGGCAGCATGAGTGAAGGATGCTTTGTTGCGATATAGGAAGCCAATTCTAGATTTATTAACTTTGGATTTGAGATGTTTGATGTGAGTCTGGAAGGAGAGTTTACAGTCTAACCAGACACCTAGGTATTTGTAGTTGTCCACATATTCTAAGTCAGAACCGTCCAGAGTAGTAATGCTGGATGGGCGGGCAGGTGCAGGCAGTGATCGGTTGCAGAGCATGCATTTAGTTTTACTTGCATTTAAGAGCAGTTGGAGGCCACGGAAGGAGAGTTGTATGGCATTGAAGCTCATCTGGAGGGTTGTTAACGCAGTGTCCAAAGAAGGGCCAGAATTATACAGAATGGTGTCATCTGCGAAGTGGTGGATCAGAGACTCACCAGCAGCAAGAGCTACATCATTGATGTATACAGAGAAGAGAGTCAGCCCAACAATTGAACCCTGTGGCACCCCCATAGAGACTGCCAGAGGCCCGGACAACAGGCCCTCTGATTTGACACACTGAACTCTATCAGAGAAGTAGTTGGTGAACCAGAAGAGGCAGTCATTTCAGAAACCAAGGCTATTGCCGATGAGGATGTGGTGATTGACAGAGTCGAAAGCCTTGGCCAGGTCAATGAATACGGCTGCACAGTATTGTTTCTTATCGATGGCGGTTAAGATATCGTTTAGGATAGTTATGCATTCTCAGGTTTTCAGTTTTTTGTCTTATATCTTGTTTGTTTCACAATAAAACATATTTTTCATCTTCAAAGTAGTAGGCATGTTGTGTAAATCAAATGATACAACCCCCTCAAAAAATCTATTTTAATTCCAGGTTGTAAGGCAACGTAATATGAAAAATACCAAGGGGGGTGAATACCTTCACAAGCCACTGTAGATAAAACAATAAGAAACATATTGTTTTTAAACTTTTGTATATATTTCTTCCTACGGCAATACAACAGCTGATCCAAAGGGGGTGTGGCAGATATCAAAAGTCTGCTGTGGTGGGACATGCTTATGCTTCCTCGTCAAATGGAGGCTATCGAGGGTGGGAGGACCATCTTTCTTTTGCCAACTAACTCCTTGACCACTCGAACCCCTTATTGTTTTCTGGGTCATGTGGTAGAGTGGACAGAGGACGGACTTCCAAAACGAGAGAACCCCAACCTGTCTGTCTGAGATAACAGGCTGAGTGGAATACTAATCACTCTGGCCAAGCTGCCTCACAGACAGAGCCCAAACACACTCTGGTCAGGCTGCCTCACAGACAGAGCCCAGGCAATGCCCCCACTCCACGCTATGAATAAATGAGTCTCCTCTCATTGCCGGTCGATCATACCCATTAGATAAAGGTTACTATGTTGTTTAGATTGATGGTTGCTAAGTTGAAATTGGCTTATCCGAGACCTGAGGCCAGCTGTGAGCCTGGCACAGTGTTAATGCATTCTTCTTTGGTGGTTTGGATATGGAACGTTTTTATGACCAGGGTTGGATTTCCAGGTGACTATAAAATAAACTTGGCAGGTAAAAGCAATATGGTGGTAAGCCACTCCTTCCCTGCTGGTCCCTCCTATGATAGTACAATTGTGAGTAAGTTGAGTTTCTACATATTGCTTTCATCCATTCTGCCCTTTCAGTTTCAGATGAATGCTTATAAAGGAAACGTAATGGAAGGAATATTTTGAGCAGCCTTTGTGCTTGAGTACATGTTACAGATCGTTTGTTAATTCATTTTGATGCTGTTAATTCATTGCTTGAGGATATTTGGAGCAATTATTTGAGTTTGTTATTTTGTTACATGCTATATTGACTGAAAAACATGACTAGAAAAATAATCTAATGGTGACACCTAGTTGCACATTTACAAAATGCACAAAGAAAAACAAGAAACTGAATAAGACATGAGAAACCATACAGATTTGATACAGATTGTCAATCTACTTGGAGTGAGTGATCTCTCAAAAACGATAGACAGCTGTCCCTGATTGAGAACCATACCCGGTCAAAACATAGAAACACAAATCATATAAATAAAGGACATGGAATGCCCACCCAAACCACCAAACCAAAAAGAGACATAAAAAAGGCTCTCTAAAGTCAGGGTGTGACACAGATTCTTGCCTTTTACATGTGAATATGTCCACGAGAGATTAGCGTGGACTTGATTCAGAACATGGACACAATGTCTAAATTATTACATTCTGACTTATTTAGCTTGTCTAGCTTTCAGTAAAATGCAATGACCTGAAACCGAGGACTCTTATTTCCTACACTGGACTTCTGCACTCATTCAGTGGTTTCACTGGGTGAATAAGCTGCACAGCTATTTGTCTCTGTCTGTTTTTCTCAGCGGCCTTGGTGTCTTTAAGGTCTGTGAAAGATATGGCTTCACCTTGACTGTCAAAGGAAATGGCAATGTTTATTTGTCATGGTATGCAATGTACCAAGAAGTAACTCTGGCAATGGACCAAACAGATTATTCAGAGTCCCTGTTGGTTTGGACATCTTTTTCAGTTTCTTCTATCAATTCCTCCTTCTAATATACGTATTTCTAATATACATATTTCCTTTTAATGAAAATTAGTCTTCTTCTGACCCAAATGTCTTATTATTAAAATTAAGATATTTATGCTCTATCCCAGATGCATTTAATTAAAAAATATATGTTTTTACAGTTAAAATTAATCATGTTGGGAAATACATGTGTTATTGATTTAACAAATCGCAAAATATTTAAGCAATTGTCAAAAGCAGCACTTTGAATGGATGCGCGATTGATTTACTATTTAACAAGTTATCCAAGTATCTGTTGTCCTCAGGGTACCCAATATAATAGATATCTTGTACAGTATATGCCCTTCTCGAAACTGAAGGGCACACAATTTATGTTGGATGTTTTTCCATTTACCGTCCACTTCAGCTTTGGAGATGTTGTATCACACCAAAAAACAAGACAAAGGCAAGGTTATCTTGCATGTTATATCTGTCAGTGACAAATGGCTCTTGCAGAGGGTTTTCTGCGCCTCTTTTTGACCTTGCAAGTAAGCACAATCTAACCCACTAGATAAACTGATGCATGAAAACTACTGTAAGAGATATTGATTAGTTAAACTTTGTTTAGACAAGGATCTGTTCAGACATGGTTTCAACTTTGTCCAGAGCGGACAAAACCTGAATTGAGGTTGGTCCAGCCTCACATCTACCATCAAAACGTTGAGGTTTCAATTAGGGCTCAAGTGGGGCGACGCACAATTGGCATAGCGTCGTCCGGGTTAGGGAGGGTTTGGCCGGTAGGGATATCCTTGTCTCAGTATGTAAAATGTAATAAAAATGTATGCACACTACTGTAAGTCGCTCTGGATAATAGCGTCTGCTAAATGACTAAAATGTAAATGTAAATGTAAGTGCTTTGTATTTTGAAGTAGACCTTCAAAACAAGATGAAAGTGGTTTGAATTAGTGTTTGCTCAGACAATTGACTTTAAGGCAACGCTCTGTCAAAGCTAGCATGCTTACTGACTGAAAAAAATAACCCCAAAGGAGATTGTGTTGGCAACAGATTTTCATGTGAATATTCTAAAATCTGCATAAAGAAAATGTGCACATTGTCCTGCCAGTGGTGTTTCCACCAAATGAACTGTCACGCCCTGACCATAGTAAGCTGTTTTTCTCTGTGTTGGTTGGGGTGTGATAGTGTCTAGGGTGGGGTATCTAGGGTTTTTTGTATGTCTATGTTGGCCTGATATGGTTCCCGATCAGAGACAGCTGTTTATCGTTGTTTCTGATTGGGGATCATATTTAGGCAGCCATTTCCCGTTTGTGGGATCTGGACTATGTTTCGTTGCCTGTCTGCACTATTTTGTATAGCTTCACGGTTCGTTGTGAGTTTTCAGTTTGTTAAAAATATGTGGAACTCTACTCATGCTGCGCCTTGGTCTCACACATACAACGATCATGACATGAACTTATGATAAAAATAGGTGGGTGATTAAGGAGTGCACACAAAATGTATTTTTTCACTAAATTTTTCATGTACTGAATAGAAATATGAAGTTCAATGTTTTTCCATCGCATTTTCAACTCAACTGATAGTTTTTTAACAAAAACTGTTGCGTTATATAGCAAATGTGCCTTCTTTGGTCTCGGTAAGTGCGCTTTAGCCACAGCTCGCAGATACAGTGTGGGTAGGCTGTGCGGGTAAGCTAGTTTACATGATGAGATTATTATTCAAATCATTTTTGCCTAATGTCAGTCAAGCATCGATCATCATGTTACCAGAATCAGACCCTCAAATATTTACTGGAAAGGAGCATCAAGATTACTGTGCACTTTTACCACCCTGTGAAGTTGATCAATTATTTGATCTGTAGCCGAATAAACTGCACTGTTTCCTGATTCGTAGTGGGAGGACCACACACCATATCATCTCGTGTGTAAAGGCAGTCAATGTTGTTCTCCTCCTCAAACGAGGAGGAGCATGGATAGGACCAAGATGCGGATTGAGGGAAATAAGCCATCTTTTAATGAAAACAGCAAACAAGACACTACAAAACTACAAAACAACAAACGTGACTAACCTTCAACCGTCCATGTGTGGACACAGGAACAAACACCCACAAAACCCCAGTGAAACCCTGGCTGCCTTAGTATGACTCTCAATTAGAGACAAACGATACACACCTGTCTCTAATTGAGAATCATACCAGGCCGAACACAAAAACCAACCTAGAAATACAAAACCTAGACTGCCCACCCAAAACACACGCCCTGACCATAAACACATACAAAACCAACATAAAACAGGTCAGGACCGTTACAGAACCCCCCCCTCAAGGTGCGAACGCCGGGCGCACCAGCACAAAGTCCAGGGGAGGGTCTGGGTGGGCAGTTGACCACGGTGGTGGCTCAGGCTGAGGGCAAGGTCCCCACC
The DNA here is from genome assembly GCF_029448725.1 of Salvelinus fontinalis. Classification (NCBI taxonomy): domain Eukaryota; kingdom Metazoa; phylum Chordata; class Actinopteri; order Salmoniformes; family Salmonidae; genus Salvelinus; species Salvelinus fontinalis. The sequence goes on from NC_074687.1 coordinate 9,637,139, forward strand.
CCACCATAATCAATCCCCGCTTCTTTATTCCCCTCCCAATGACCACCCTCCCACTAACACCACCTAAATGAAGGGGCAGCACCGGGATAAGGGGCGGCACCGGGATAAGGGGCGGCACCGGGATAAGGGGCGGCAGGTCCTGGCTGAGGGACTCCGGCAGGTCCTGGCTGAGGGACTCCGGCAGGTCCTGGCTGAGGGACTCCGGCAGGTCCTGGCTGAGGGACTCCGGCAGGTCCGGGCTGAGGGACTCCGGCAGGTCCGGGCTGAGGGACTCCGGCAGGTCCGGGCTGAGGGACTCCGGCAGGTCCGGGCTGAGGGACTCCGGCAGGTCCGGGCTGAGGGACTCCGGCAGGTCCGGGCTGAGGGACTCCGGCAGGTCCGGGCTGAGGGACTCCGGCAGGTCCGGGCTGAGGGACTCCGGCAGGTCCGGGCTGAGGGACTCCGGCAGGTCCGGGCTGAGGGACTCCGGCAGGTCCGGGCTGAGGGACTCCGGCAGGTCCGGGCTGAGGGACTCCGGCAGGTCCTGGCTGGACGGCTCCGGCAGGTCCTGGCTGGACGGCTCCGGCAGGTCCTGGCTGGACGGCTCTGGCAGGTCATGGCAGGACGCAGACTCTGGCCGGCTGAGACGCACTATAGGCCTGGTGCGTGGTACCGGAACTGGAGGTACCGGGCTGAGGGCACGCACCTCAGGGCGAGTGCGGGGAACAGGAACTGGGCACACTGGACTCTCGTGGCGCACTCTAGGCCTGGTGCGTGGTACCGGAACTGGAGGTACCGGGCTGGAGACACGCACCATAGGGAGAATGCGTGGAAGAGGAACATGGCTCTGGAGATGCACTGGAAGCCTGGTGCGTGGTGTAGGCACTGGTGGTACTGAGTTGGGGTGGGAAGGTGGCGCCGGATATACCGGACCGTGAAGGAGGACACGTGCTCTTGAGCACCGAGCCTCCCCAACCCTACCAGGTTGAATGGTCCCCGTAGCCCTGCCAGTGCGGCGAGGTGGAATAGCCCGCACTGGCCTATGCAGGCGAACCGGGGACACCACCTGTAAGGCTGGTGCCATGTACGCCGGCCCGAGGAGACGTACTGGAGACCAGATACGTTGGGCCGGCTTCATGGCACTCGGCTCGATGCCCAACCTAGCCCTCCCAGTGCGGCAAGGTGGAATAGCCCGCACTGGGCTAAGCACGCGTACTGGGGACACCGTGCGCTTTACCGCATAACACGGTGTCTGACCAGTACGACGCCCTCTTACTCCACGGCAAGCCCGGGGAGTTGGCTCAGGTATCCAACCCGGCTTCGCCACACTCCCCTTTATCCCCCCCCCCCAAGAAATTCTTGGGTGAGCCTCTCGGGCTTCCAGCCTCTCATACGTGCTGCCTCCTCAATCCACCACTCCTGGGCTGTGGCTGCCTTCTTCACCTCCCGAGAGCGGCGATTCTCTCCAACCCTTCCCCAGGGTCCTTTTCCGTCCATGATCTCCCAAGACCATTCCTCCTGTGTCCAGTGCCTTAGTTCTTTTTCTCTCTCCTCATTCCGCTTGGTCCTGTTGTGGTGGGTGTTTCTGTAAAGGCAGTCAATGTTGTTCTCCTCCTCAAACGAGGAGGAGCATGGATAGGACCAAGATGCGGATTGAGGGAAATAAGCCATCTTTTAATGAAAACAGCAAACAAGACACTACAAAACTACAAAACAACAAACGTGACTAACCTTCAACCGTCCATGTGTGGACACAGGAACAAACACCCACAAAACCCCAGTGAAACCCTGGCTGCCTTAGTATGACTCTCAATTAGAGACAAACGATACACACCTGTCTCTAATTGAGAATCATACCAGGCCGAACACAAAAACCAACCTAGAAATACAAAACCTAGACTGCCCACCCAAAACACACGCCCTGACCATAAACACATACAAAACCAACATAAAACAGGTCAGGACCGTTACATCGTGACTCCAGGTTTCCTTCAATAGGAAGGTTATATTATGAATATTTGCACATGAATGCGTTTCCACAATCATTTCTCGCATAATTAATTGACTGACACAAAAGATCCCACCATGTCTAAAAAAACAAATTATCTTTTGGCATTTATAAAATTATACCAAAACGTAATGTTTCCATCACAGGTTTATATGTACGGTATGACTTTACTCACATAACTGTGGTTATTGTAACCAATTTTCAACATAGTCTAACCTTGTATAAAATATAGTGAAATTTGTACCTTTGAATATGTCAGATCTTTAACGTTATGTAGACTTTCTAAAGAAGAAAAAACAGCTGTTGGCTAGGCTGCACATCTTACTGGAGAGGTAATATACAACTCTCCATTTGGTCTCCCATCCAGAGTTTTAGCCAAGCCCAGCTTAGCTTTCATATTTGTCACTGACTACTAATGTGCCATTGTGAGAATGATTATTGCGAGTTCTCTTAACTAAACATATGTACTGTTGTAATCAAAGTCATTCCAAAGGGTAGGTTTAACACAGCAAATTAATTGTAAGTCATGTATCATCAATTATACTACCTAAGCCTATATAGCATTTGCAAAGTCATCAACAACTATTGTTTCAATTCAACCCAGGGTTCAACTAAAAATAGACGATGCATATAGGCCTAGGGTTTCAAGCTTTGGTTGATTTCAAATGTAATCTTCAAGTTAATAGTTTATATGTTGGAGTCTCCATCTCAACCAAAAATGTAAGTTAAAGAATAGGACCAAATCAAATATATTTTATTACACTTTTGCAAAACAGCAAACAGCCTATTAACTTGTTAACAAACTATACTGTATGTTGGATTCACGTCTCCAACTAAACCAAAAAAAAAAGTTAAAGAATAGGATTAAGCCAGTGGATCAGATTCATCTATCCAAGCATTAGATATCCTTTAACAGGCAACCGTGCAGTTGAGCTAATTTTGGCAACCAATTTTTTTATGAAATTAAACATATTCATTTTGTTTGGCATATTTTATCATCTTAAGCAATGTTACTTAGTAATAAAAACCACATTATCATTTTACTATCGCACTCCTGTATTAAACACACATTCAAAGATGGGTGAAAACCAGGAAGGGAACGTTAGCACAACCAAACCTCATTAATCACACATTTTCAGTACTACTTGTGCATAACATGGGAAATTACAAGACTGTCAAATGTTTTTGACCTCTGAAATATCATTTTGGAACTTATAGTTTATTTAAATGTTGTTTTCTACTTTTAGGAACTCTTGAAAAATATGCTTTACCAGGCGGTTGAGTTAACCATTGAGGGAATGCTATTTAGTCCAAGCTAGCTATTATGGACACTGGAGAAAAATTGTTATGGGACTTTTTGGTCTGTTCAATTAGACAAATATTTTCATTTTCATATCAGTATTTACTGTCTGCCTGTTATCTTCAATATTATTCAGTACATGTTATTTTACAGCTCCTAGCTCTGCCCTAACACAGGCACAGACACACATACACACATACACATGATTAGACATGCACTCTACAGACACGTATACATGGATGTTGTATTGTAGATGTGGAGTAGTGGCCTGAGGGAACACACTAAATGTACTGGGTAAAGTGTTATGAAATGTAATGTCATGGAATATTTACAACTGTATATAACTGTCTTAATGTTGCTGGACCCCAGGAATAGTAGCTGCAAACAGCAGCTAATAGGGATCCTTAATAAATACAAAAACAAATTCAACCCTAGGTCTACCCTAGTTCTACCCAACTCTACCCTAGCGCTATCCTAGTGCTACCCTAACTCTACCCTCATGCTATCCTAGCTCTACCCTAACTCTACCCTAGCCCCTCGCTCTACCCCAGCTCTACCCTAACCCCAAACTCTACCCTAACTCTTCCCTAGTCATACCCTCCCTCTACCCATACCCTAACTCTACCCTAGCCCCTAGCTCTACCCTAACTCTATGCTAGTTCTAACCTTGTGCTACCCTAACTCTGACCCTAGTGCTACCCTCTTCTACCCAAACGTTTCCCTAGTTCTACTCTAGCTCTACCCTAGCACTAACCCATCGCTACACTATCCCTAACCTACCCCTATCTTAAATATATCCTAACTCTAACCTATCCCTACTCTAGCTCAACCCTAGCTCTACCCTACCTTTACCCAAACTCTACCCTAGCCCTACCCCAACTCTACCCTAGCCACTAGCTCTACCCTAGTTCTACCCTAACTCTACTCTAGTTTTACCCTAACTCTACCCTAGCCCTTAGCTCTACCCTAAACTCTACCCCAACTCTAACCTAGCTATACCCTAACTCTACCCTAGCCCCAAGCTCTACCCTAGTTCCACCCTAACTCTACTCTAGTTCTACCCTAGCTCTACCCTAACTTTACTCTAGTTCTACCCTAGCTCTACCCTAACTCTACTTCTACCCTAACTCTACCCTAGCTATACCCTAACTCTACCCTAGCTCTACCCTAACGCTACTCTAGTTCTACCCTAACTCTACCCTAGTTCTACCATAGCTCTACCCTAACTCTACTCTAGTTCTACCCTAACTCTACTCTAGTTCTACCCTAACTCTACTCTAGTTCTACCCTAACTCTACCCTAATTCTACCATAGCTCTACCCTAGCTATACCCTAACTCTACTCTAGTTCTACCCTAACTCTACTCCTACCCTAACTCTACCCTAGCTCTACCCTAACTCTGCCTCAGCCTCTTATCTACCCCCAACAGCAGCTCACTGGCAGTGGAGCTGCTGCTGGAGCCCGAACACACAAACCCTGGCCGGATGCTTGGGAAATGACTGCTGTTGCCACATCACATCCAACACCTTTTTGAATGAAAAGAAAAAGCAGGAGAAACACTTTCACAATGTAGGAGAATGACATGAAAGGGATGTTGTTTTTTTCAACGTTAATGTTTTAAAGGCAATGTGCTGCTGGCCTTGCAAATGTAAGTCCCTGTGGGGTTTGTGGACTGACACAAATACAGAAAGACGGATACCTGACACCCAGTAGGAATGTTTTCTTGTTGCAGAGGGCTAGGTTCAAGTAACTCAATTTAGGACTATGGGCATCTGGTTTTCATACTCTATTTCTACTGTTTAAATTTGATAGTTGAAGTTGAAATACTCTCATCATGCTGCTTTGTCCTTCATCATTAAGTTATTCCGTGCAAATGCTGCCTATTTTCTTCTAAAGAGACTTACAGTTGAATTTACATACAGTTAGGTTGGAGTCATTATAACTCATTTTTCAACCACTCCACAAATTTTTGTGCATGACACAAGTAATTTTTTCAACAATTGTTTACAGACAGATTATTTCACTTATAATTCATTGTATCACAATTCCAGTGGTTCAGAAGTTTACATACACTAAGTTGACTGTGCCTTTGCACAGCTTGGAAAATTCCAGAAATTGATATCATGGCCTTAGAAGCTTCTGATAGGCTAATTGACATAATTTGAGTCAATTGGAGGGGTACCTGTGGATGTATTCCAAGTCCTACCTTCAAACTCAGTGCCTCTTTGCATGACATGATGGGAAAATCGAAAGAAATCCGCTAAGACCTCAGAAAAAAAATTGTAGACCTCTACTGATCTGGTTCATCCTTGGGAGCAATTTCCAAATGCCTGAAGGTACCATGTTCATCTGTACAAACAATAGTGCGCAAGTATAAACACCATGGGACCACGCAGCCGTCATACCGCTCAGGAAGGAGACTCGTTCTGTCTCCTAGAGATTAATGAACTTTGGTGCGAAAAGTGCAAATCAATCCCAAAACGACAGCAAAGGACCTTGTAAAAATGCTGGAGGAAACGGTTACAAAAGTATCTATATCCACAGTAAAACGGGTGCTATATTGACATAACCTGAAAGGCCACTCAGCAAGGAAGAAGCCACTGCTCCAAAACCGTCATAAAAAATTCAGACTATGGTTTGCAACTGCACATGGGGACAAAGATCGTCATTTTTGGAGAAATGTCCTCTGGTCTGATGAAACAGAAATAGAACTGTTTGGCCATAATGACCATTGTTGTGTTTGGCTGAAAATGGGCGATGCTTGCAAGCTGAAGCACACCATCCCAACCGTGAAGAACGGGGGTGGCAGCATCATGCTGTGTGGGTGCTTTGCTGCCGGAGGGGCTGGTGCTCTTCACAAAATAGATGTTATCATGAGGCAGGAAAATTATGTCAGTGCAAAATCACAGAAAAACACAGCTATTTTTCCAGCCAAAGACAGGAGTCACAAAAAGCAGAGATGGAGATAAAAATGAATCACTAACCTTTGATGATCTTCATCAGATGACACTCATAGGACTTCATGTTACACTACATGTATGTTTTGTACGATTAAGTTCATAATTATTTCCAAAAACCTCAGTTTACATTGGTGCCATGTTCAGAAATGGCTCCAAAATATAAGGAGAAATTGCAGAGAGCCACGTCAAATAACATAAATACCCATCATAAACTTTGAAAGATACATGTTTTACATAGAATTAAAGATACACTTGTTCTTAATGCAACCGCTGTGTCAGATTTCAAAAATCTTTACACAAAAGCACAATATTCAATAATCTGAAAACAGCGTTCAGCCACAAAAGGAAGCCATACAGTTACCCGCCAAATTGTGCAGTCAAAAAAACTCATAAAAAGCATTATAAATCTTCACTTACCTTTGCTGATCTTCGTCGGAATGCACTCCCAGGACTCCAAGCCCTGCTGCATCTGACGAGCGTCAGAGCCGTTGTAGTAGGATTCAATCTAAATCCTGTATTGATGCTTTGCTTGTTTGATGGTTCGTCTGAGGGCATAGCGGGATTTCTTATAAGTGTCCGGATTAGTCTCCCACTCCTTGAAAGCAGCAGCTCTAACCTTTAGCTCGATGCGGATGTTGCCTGTAATCCATGGCTTCTGCTTGGGATATGTACGTACAGTCACTGTGGGGATGACGTCGTCGATGCTGTTACGGCTGTCCTCGCTGACAGAAGGTGGGGACCAAAACGCAGAGTGGTTAGTGTTCATTCTTTTAAAGAAAATCAACAAAACACTTCAAAATAAAAAAACAACCAACGTGACAAAACCGAAACCGTCCTGTGTGGCAACAAAACCTCCACAGGAACAAACACCCACAAAACACAAGTGAAACCCTGGCTGCCTAAGTATGATTCTCAATCAGGGACAACGATTGACAGCTGTCTCTGATTGAGAATCATACCAGGCCGAACACAAAATCCCAACATAGAAAATCAACCATAGACAACCCACCCAACTCACGCCCTGACCAACTAAAATAAATACAAAACAAAGGAAAACAGGTCAGGAAAGTGACAGATGCACTTATTGATGAAGCCAATGACTGACGTGGCGTATACCTCAGTGCCATTGGATGAATCCCGGGAACATATTCCGGTCTGTGCTAGCTAAACAATCCTGTAGTGTAGCATCTGCGTCATCTGACCAGTTCCATATTGAGTGAGTCACTGGTACTTCCTGCGTTAGTTTTTGCTTGTTTGCAGGAATCAGGAGGATAGAATTGTGGTCAGATTTACCAATTGGAGGGTGGGGGAGAGCTTTGTATGCATCTCTGTGTGTGGAGTAAAGGTGGTCTAGGATTTTTTTTGCCCTGGTTGCACATGTGACATGCTGGTAAAAATTTGGAAAAACTGATTTAAGTTTGCCTGCATTAAAGTTCACGGCCACTAGGGGCGCTGCTTCTGGGTGAGCATTTTCTTGTTTGCTTATGGCCTTATAGAGTTGGTTGAGAGTGGTCTTAGTGCCTGCTTTGCTTTGTGGTGGAAAATAGACGGCTCTGAATAATACAGAACTCTCTTGGTAGATAGTGTGGTCGACAACTTTATCATAAGGTACTCTACCTCAGGCGAGCTATACCTCAAGACTTCTTTAATATTAGACATCACGCACCAGCTGTTATTGACAAAAAGACACACCCTTCGTCTTACCAGAGGTAGCGTCCGTTGCATGGAAAAAATCCCGCCAGCTCTATATTGTCTGTTTCTTCATTCAGCCACGTCTCAGTGAAACATAAGATGTTACAGTTTTTATTGTCCCGTTGGTAGATTCATCTTAATATTTATTTATTTATTTTATTTTACCGTTATTTTACCAGGTAAGTTGACTGAGAACACGTTCTCATTTGCAGCAACGACCTGGGGAGTAGTTACAGGGGAGAGGAGGGGGATGAATGAGCCAATTGTAAACTGGGGATTATTAGGTGACCATGATGGTTTGAGGGCCAGATTGGGAATTTAGCCAGGACACCGGGGTTAACACCCCTACTCTTACGATAAGTGCCATGGGATCTTTAATGACCTCAGAGAGTCAGGACACCCGTTTAACGTCCCATCCGAAAGACGGCACCCTACACAGGGCAGTGTCCCCAATCACTGCCCTGGGGCATTGGGATAGGTATAATAATATAATATAATAATAATTTTATTTTCTAACGATTGCACGTTGGCAAGGAGAATGGAAGGCATTGGGAGTTTACTCGCTCGCCTCCGGCTTCTCAGAATGATCCCCAATCTGTGTCCCCTTTTCCAGCGTCCTTTCTTAACGCAAAAGGCGTGAATCTGGGCCTGTTCCAGTGAAAGCAGGATATCCTTCTCGTAGGACTCGTTAAAGGAAAAAGTTTCTTCCAGTCTGTGGTGAGTAATCGCTTTTCTGATATCCAGAAGTTATTTTCGGTCATAAGAGATGGTAGCAGCAACATTATGTACACAATAAGTAAAAAAATAAGTTACACAAAACACAAAAAAATTACAAAATTGCACAATTGGTTGGGAGAATGTAAAACGTCAGCCATGTTCTTCGGCGCCGTCTTAAACAATCGGTCTTGTTGTCAAGATGTATCCATTCTGGACATCCAGTATGGGGTTGCTCAGTTAAAAAAGAGCAAATCTCCAGACTGTGATGGATTAACCTCTGAATTTTACAAAACCTTCTCTGAGGAAATAGCACCATTTTTACTTAAGAAGGGAGAACTAGCTGCCTCTCTGAAGCAAAGAGTTATTACTCTTATGCCTAAACCACACAAGGATCTCTTAAATATTGATAATTGGCCTCCAATCACACTCCTAAATAACGACTACAAAATTATAGCCTTAATCTTTACGAAAAGGTTAAAATCTTGCTTGAATGATCTGATTGATGAATGTCAATCAGGGTTTATGAAAGGGCGTCATATATCTAATAATCTGAGGCTGATGTTAGACTTGGTTGAGTATTGTGATCTATTGGATGACTTCCCTGTTATCTTATTTTTGGATTTTCAGAAAGCATTTGATACCCTTAAGTCACAATATTATATTTGATTGTCTTAAGCATTTGAAGTTTGGTCATTTTGTTGTTGATGCTATTAGAACTTTGTATAATGGTGGAAATAGCTGTATCAAACTCTGTCATGGAACATCCTCAAGGTTAAACATTTACAAAGGAATACGACAAGGTTGTCCAATCTCACTTTCTTTCTTTTTGTTAGTATCTCAAATATTATTCTCATTAGTTCATCAAAGTCAATTTGAAGGCATTGCATTTCAGGCCAGAGATCAAGATATCCCAACTGGCGGATGACACCTCACTTCTTTTGAAAAATGTGTCACAAGCTAGATTAGCATTGGATATCGTGACGCAGTTCTCCAAAATCTCAGGTTTGGTATTAAATCTTTCAAAATGTGAGATGTTTGTTCTGAAAGGAGCTGTCAATCCAGCAGATTGTAACATCTCTGAAAAAGATACTGTAACCTACCTCAGTGTGAAGATCACCAAAAATCTTAAGGCTGTGAATGATCTTAATTTGAGCCCTGTAACTGAATCTGTCAAAAACGAAATATCCTCATGGTTAGGGAGGGATTTAAGTCTTCAAGGGGCTATCTCGTGCATCTTGTCTTTTTTCATCTTGACATTCCCAAATCCACTTGCTGTACCTTAGATAGGCTTTTGTACAACGTCATATGGAAAAACAAGCTACATAAGATAAAAAGAGATGTTATCACCAACAGAGTTTGTGATGGCGGTCTAAATGTCTTAGACTTCACTCTCTTCAATCAGATATCAAAAGTCAACTGGGGTTAAAGGGTACATAAAAATCCTCATAGTTTCTGGAATATTATACCTCATTTTGTTTTTCAGAAGCTCGGAGGGCTTAATTTTTTACTTCAGTGTCCATATATTGTGGCTAAACTTCCTGTGAAATTGGCGGCTTTTCACAAGCAGGCTTTAATGTGCTGGGCTTTGCTGTATAAACACAATTTTTCACCTCATAAATGTTATAAATGCAACAATGGGTCGATATTACATAGAAACAAGATGTTATTTAACCATAACTAGTTCTCGAAAAACATTGTCCTTGTCAGCTAATTAGTTAGTATTAGTGGGAATCTATTTACGTGGAGAGAATTTGACACTGTTATTAAAGCTATACCTAGTTGGATAAAAACTTTACTTCAGAATAATGAATATTTTGGAATATATCCTATTGTAAGCGATATCCAGGTGAATAGGTCTACTAGATGCGAAATTCAACAATCGTTTTATAAAGGGATATTTTCTACAGGAAGTCTATTCCCTTTGTGATATTTTGTTGGGCTTCATCATTTGATGTAAACTGACGCCGTGTTTGTCTCACGTCACACACATTTATGGTGGCCAATAAAGTAAAGGAGATCTCCTTTCAGATTATCCATGGATTCTATCCGTGTAATAGCTTGATTTCTAAATTATATACCTGATGTTACCAGTGAATGTAGTTTTTGTGAACTAGAAACTAAATCTATTGAACCTATATCTGAATCTTGGCCACAAAATGCATACAACCATTGAAATTTCTAAGTTTGACATATTATTTTACTACGCTAATTCTACAATTTAACGTGAGTATGTCATAAATGTCTTTATTTTATTAGGAACGTTTTTCATACACAAATCAACATTTATGAAGAAAAAGCCCCATTTCTTATTTTTTAAAATCTGATTTAGAAAACTATTTAGAGTCATTAAAACATATACATAACAAAATGTCCAAATGTCTTATTCGCTACATGTCTGTATTTGAATTGATATAATGTGCATTTGTTATTTTCTTTGTTTTTTTCTTCTGTTATTTCTTTGTGGAATCCCTCTGGCTGTTCTGTTTATGTTTGGCATGTTACTGTTTAATAAAAAATAAAAAAGAACTAACGATTATATGGTCCCCTAGGAAACACTTATTAACATCCTACCCTGTCACAATAACTCCTCCCTGGCATTTTCATTCGTTCTCATGTCAAACAACACTGTATTCCAAGGTGCCCACTATGATATTCTAACTCTAGAATTAGACTAATCATTCTATTTCCATGATTCCAACAGTTCACCCAAGTGTTTTGCTCTAAATCACAAGTCAAATCGTAATTGCAACATTTGGTTAAAAACAAGGCCTTGATTGTTTGCCCATATCGTACATGACAGAGTTTGATGGTATTTTATGTTTTTGAATAATAATAATGCATACATTCTAAGCAATTTCAATCGGTCTTTTTCCATTCAGATTTTTATACTGCTCACTTCAACTTAAAAAAATATCAATATAATTTTCCTGCACTCATTTGAGATCTTTTTCACACTGCTGCGGTAAAATAAAATAAAATACTTTGATATGATATTTTGGCCATACTGCCCAGCCCTATTCTATGGGACCGCCGAAGAACCCTTTTCGGTTCTAGAAAGCACCTTTATTTTTTCCTAAGAGGGTAGAACACTGAACCATCTTCTGCTCCCAGGTGATCTGATGTCATAATGGAATTAAAAGAGACTCTGGAATGTGCACTACCTCAGCTCAACAGAACTGCATTGTCGTCCATACGATTTGACTGGGGAGTCAAAATGTCTTCGGGGTCTGCCAGATCCACATTTAGGTCGCGCTGTCCCGCTAGCTTGAGGGACTGTAGATGTGATGACTGCAGCAGGACCAATGAAGCAGCCAGGGAGCGGGCCCCAGGACAATGCATTAACAATGTCTCCCTGTAGAGGTTTTTGGTAGGTCTGTGCTGCAGGCTCCTTCTGTTCACACAAGCGGCTGCTGAATAGCAGATGCGTTGGAAGTCTCCATAAGTCCCTAAGCAGTACTGAGATATTAAAGTCTCATTTGAACAAATGAACCCCTCAAATGCCCCCCTTGCTAAAGAAAACTACAATTTCATACTATATGGCTTGGTTGGGAAAGGTATAGCAGTTGTTTTTCATTCATGTCATCACTGAAGCAAAACAGTACCTTTTTACATCCTAGGGGTATAAACCATGTAGCTGTTGAACTGAATATTGAAATATTAATTTCAGAATATACAGCTGTAAAGGAAGTTGGACTGAAGATTAAATAGCATTTACATATTTTAGACCAAGAACATGTTGTAAACAATGGAAGAGATTGTGTGAATGTGCTGTTTCTAAATGCGCCTTGACAGAGTACACATGCCCTGGAAGCAGCGTTTCCTGCTCCTTCTGCTCCTTGAAGTCTTTTGTTTAATGCATGTGATCACACATCTACTGCTTTTGACTTGAGTCTTTTATTAGGTCAGGCTATGTTTTCTATAGCTTAGACCAGCGATTCTCAATTGGAGGGTCAAGACCCAAGGTTTTGAATGGGTCACGAGTGTCTCAGTAAAACAAATACGAAATACTCCAATCTGAGTTTAAACGACTATCACCAACTAGAAAGTGTGTGGGAATTATAATGAACCTATATTTAAAAAAATAATTGAACCTAATAATTTATTAGAAGCACTATTTAGCGTGTTTGGTTGATTTTGTGGTCTCAAACCAGTGAGCTTAACATTCTTCATCAAGAATATGGGCCAAATGGAATTATTGACGATGAAAAAGGTGGGACTGTTGTTCCCATGTCATATAGTTGGTACATTTTACTATCAATATAGAATTAAAACTAGTTTTCCAGATTACATTTTGGCCAAGCCAATATTGGATTGCGACATGCTGGTTCAGTTTGGGTCCTGAGGCAAAACCAGATGAGAACCACATAGCTTAGATTATGTTTATTATAGCTTAGAATATGTTTATGAAATCAAATCAAATTGTACTTGTCAAATACTTCGTAAACAGCAGGCGTGGACTAACAGTGAAAAGTAAAACATGTAGTATTAATAGATACATAATGAGTAACGATAACTTGGTCATATACAAGGGGTAACAGTACCGAGTCTATGTGCAGGGGTACGAGGTAATTGAGGTAGATATGTATGTACATATAACTAAGAATAAAGTTACATATAGTAAAGTGTAGCAGCAGTATGTGATGAGTCAAAAACGTTATTGCTAAAAGGGTCAATGCAGAAAGTCCGGGATGGTATTCGGTTAACCTTTTAACTAACTATTTAGCAATCTTGTGGCTTTGGGTTAGAACAGAGGAGGCTGGTGGGAGGAGCTATAGGAGGACAGGCTCATTGTAATGGCTGGAATGGAATTAATGGAACGGTATCAAATACATCATTCATATGAAAACCACCAATTTATGTTCCATAAATTCCATTCCAGCCATTACAATCAGCCCAACCTCCTATATCTCCTCCCACCAGACCCCACTGGGGTAGAAGCTGTTCAAGGTCCCGTTGGTTCCAGACTTGGTGCCTTGGTACCGCTTGCCATGCGGTAGCAAAGATAACAGCCTATGACTTGGGTGGCTGGAGTCTTTGATGATTTTAAGCAGTGGTGGAAAAGTACCCAATTGTCATACTTGAGTAAAAGTAAAGATAACCTTTTAATAGCAAAGCAGACAGCCACATTTTCTATTTTTTACATTTATTTATAGATAGCTAGGGGCACACTCCAACACAGACATAATTTACAAACGAAGCATGTGTTCAATGAGTCCGCCAGGTCAGAGGCAGTAGGCACGGCAAGGGATGTTCTCTTGATAACAAACTGAAATGGTCCACCCACACAGACAGTGTGGTGAATCAAATCTAATGTTATTTGTCACATGCTCCAAATTCAACAGGAGTCACCTTACAGTGAAATGCTTACTTACAAGCGATTAACCAGCAATGCTTTAACTTAAGTAAAAAATACAAAATACAAAATTAAAGTAACAATTAAACAGCAGCAGTAAAATAACAAGTGAGGCTATATACAGGGGGTACCGGTACAGAGTCAATGTGCAGGGGCACCGGTTAGTTGAGGTAATATTTACATGTAGGTAGAGTTAAAGGGACTATGCATAGATTATAAACAGAGAGTAGCAGCAGCGTAAAAGAGGGATCTGGGTATGGGTAGCCATTTGATTAGCTGTTGATGAGTCTTATGGCTTGGGGGTAGAAGCTGTTAAGAAGCCTTTTGGACCTCGACTTGGCGCTCTGGTACCGCTTGCTGTGCAGTAGAAGAGAGAACAGTCTATGACTAGGGTGGCTGGAGTCTTTGATCATTTTTAGGGCCTTCCTCTGACACCGCCTGATATAGAGGTCCTGGATGGTAGGAGTCTTGGCCCCAGTGATGTACTGGGCTGTGCGCACTACCCTCTGTAGTGCCTTGCGGTAGGAGGCCGAGCAGTTGCCATACCAGGCAGTGATGCAACGAGTCAGGATGCTCTTGATGGTGCAGCTGTAGAGGATCTGAGGACGCATGCCAAATCTTTTCAGTCTCCTGAGGGGGAATAGGCTTTTTCATGCCCTCTTTATTACTGTCTTGGTGTGTTTGGACCATGTTAGTTTGTTGGTGATGTGGACACCAAGGAACTTGAAGCTATCAACCTGTTCCAAGACAGCCCCGTCGATGAGAATGGGAGCGTGCTCAGTCCTCCTTTTCCTGTAGTCCACAATCATCTCCTTTGTCTTGATCATGTTGAGGGAGAGGTTGTTGTCCTGGCACCACACAACCAGGTCTCTGACCTCCTCCCTATATGCTGTCTCGTCGTTGTTGGTGATTAGGCCTACCACTGTTGTGTCATTGGCAAACTTGATGGTGTTGGAGTTTTGCCTAGCCATGCAGTCATGAGTGAACAGGGAGTACAGGAGGGGACTGACTATGCACCCCTGAGTGGCCCCTGTGTTGAGAATCAGCGTGGCAAATGTGTCGTTCCCTATCCTTATCACCGAGAGGTGGCCCGTCAGGAAGTCCAGGATCCAGTTGCAGAGAAAGGCGGTTAGTCCCAGGGTCCTTAGCTTAGTGATGAGCTGAGGGCCCTATAGTGTTGAACACTGAGCTGTAGTCAATGAACAGCATTCTCACATAGGTGTTCCTTTTGTCCAGGTGGGAAAGAGCAGTGTTGAGTGCAATAGAGATTGCATCATCTGTTGGGGCGTAATGCAAATTGGACTGGGTCTAGGGATAATGGTGTTGATGTGAGCCATGACGAGCCTTTCAAAGCACTTCATGGCTACAGACGTGAGTGCCACGGGTCGGTAGTCATTTAGGAAGGTTACCTTAGTGTTCTTGGGCACAGGGACTATGGTGGTCTGCTTGAAACATGTTGGTATTACAGACTCAGTCAGGGACAGGTTGAAAATGTCAGTGAAGACACTTGCCGGTTGGTCAGCGCATGCTCGGCGTACACATCCTGGTAATTCATCTGGCCCTGCGGCCTTGTGAATATTGACCTGTTTAAAGGTCTTACTCACATCAGCTACGGAGAGCGTGATCACACAGTCGTCCAGAATGGCTGATGCTCTCATGCATGTTTCAGTGTTACTTGCCTCGATGCGAGCAGAGAAGTAGTTTAGCTTATCTGGTAGGTTCATGTCACTGGGCAGCTTGTGGCTGTGCTTTCCTTTGTAGTCTGTAATAGTTTGCAAGCCCTGCCACATCTGCAGTGCGTCGGAGCCGGTGTAGTACGATTCAATCTTAGTCCTGTTTTGAAGCTTTGCCTGTTTGATGGTTCGTCAGAGGGCATAGCAGGATTTCTTATACGCTTCCGTGTTAGAGTCCCGCTCCTTGAAACCTGCAGCTCTACCCTTTAGCTCAGTGTGAATGTTGCCTGTAATCCATGGCTTCTGGATAGGGTATGTACGTACGATCACTGTGGGGACAAAGTCATTGATGCACTTGTTGATGAAGCCAGTGACTGATGTGGTGTACTCCTCTGTTACGTTCCCCAGTGTCTGTGTTGTGGGTTTGTGTTTATGTATGTGTGTATTACAGGAAATGGCTTCCTGGATTCCCCCACGCAGCAGATTGGAGCTCTGATCCCGCCCTCTCATTAGGGGATGCATCTTTTGGCAATTACAAACTCCTTCTGCAGCTGAATAAAAGCCAGTGTTCCTTTGTTAGGAGACAAAGCTTCTTGGATGTCCTGTGTTGGTTGTTGCGCAGAGGCAGTTTTGTTGAAAATATTTTGTAGCAGCTACTTCTGAGGTATGTGTGTGCCAATAGGACTCAGTGTTTTTGATTATTGAACTAGGTCACTTTAAGTTTGTATTATTCTGTTTCATTTGTTCCCAGGGAGGAAGGGGAAGGCACCTTGGGAGTGCTTAGACAAGAGGCCTGTGGGCATACATATACCCGTTGTATGTACTCTGTCTATGCACACTAGGTAAGCTCTGGGCGGACTTCCTCCTGTATTTTGGTTAGTGTGCTATTTGGCGTTAAGGTTAGGTAAGTAGTGGCTAGGCAGTTGAAGTAGGAGAGGACTCTTTAACTTTAACTTTCTTTGCTTTGTTTCCGTCGAGTCCCTTTTCCCCCAATGTCCGTGTTAAGGAAATAAATTCACAGTAAACGGTAATATTATCTGCCTCTGTCATCCTTACCCGCACCTACAATCACATACCTCTTTACCTCCACGGGGAGTTGAGTGTAGCAGGGTGTTTTCTTCCCACCTCCAAGAGGCGTGCGTAACATCCTCAATGCTATCAGAAGAATCCCAGGACATATTGCAGTCTGTGCTAGCAAAACAGTCCTGTAGCTTAGCATCTGCTTCATCTGACCACTTTGTTATTGACTGAGTCCCTGGTGAATCCTGCTTTTAGTTTTTGCTTGTAAGCAGGAATCAGCAGGATAGAATTATGGTCAGATTTGCCAAATGGAGGGTGAGGAAGACCTTTGTGTTTGGAGTAAAGGTGTCTAGAGTTCATAATTTTTTTACCCTCTGGTTCCACATTTAACATGCTGATAGAAATTAGGTAAAACTGATGAGTTTCCCTGCATTAAAGTCCCCGGCCACTAGGAGCGCCACCTGTGGATGAGTGTTACCTGTTCGCTTATGGCCGTGTACAACTCATTGAGTGCGGTCTTAGTGCCAGCGTCAGTCTTGTGGTATATAGACAGCTACGAAAAATGTAGATGTATACTCTCTTGGTAAATAATATGGTCTACAGCTTATCATGAGATGCTCTACCTCAGGTGAGCAAAGCATTGAGACTTCCTTAGATTTCGTGCATTAGCTGTTCTATACAAATATGCATAGGCTGCCTCCCCTTGTCTTACTAGAGGCCGCTGTTCTATCCTGCCGAAAAAGCTTAAAACCCGCCAGCTGTTTGTTTATCATGTCGACGTTCAGCCGTGACTCGGTGAAACATGCTATATTACAGTATTTAATGTCCTGTTGGTCTATTTTACTATCGATTGATTGTAAGTTGGCTAATGGGACCGATGGTGAAGGTAGATTACCCTCTCGGCGACGGCTCCTTACAAGGCACCTGGGCCGTCGTCCACAATTCCTCCGTCTTTTCCTCCTGCGAATGACAGGGATGAAGGCCTTGTTGGGTGTCTGGAGTAAATCCTTCCCATCTGACTCGTGGAAGAATTCCTCCAGTACGGGGATAGTAATCGTTGCCCTGATATCAAGAAACTATTTTCGTTCATAAGACAAGTTGGCAGAAACATTATGTACAAAATAAGTTACAAATAATGCGAAAAAACATACACAATAGTACAATTGGTTACTGGCTCGTTAAACAGCTCCTTCGGTGCCATTGAGGAGAAGGCGCAACAACCTCGGGAGGTTGAAGGATTTGGCTTGTCACCTAAAACCCTCAAACTTTTAGATGCACAATTGATATTATCCTGTCGGCCTGCATCACTGCCTGGTACGGCAACTGCACCGCCCAGAACCGCAGGGCTCTCCAGAAGGTGGTGCGGTCTGCCCAACGCATCACCGGGGGCAAACTACCTGTCCTCCATGACACATACAGCACCCGATGTCATAGGAAGGCCAAAAAGATCAAGGACAACAACCACCCGAGCCACTGGCTGTCCACCCTGCTACCATCCAGAAGGCGAGGTCAGTACAGGTGCTTTAAAGCTGGGACCGAGAGCCTGGAAAAATTGCTTCAATCTCAAGGCCATCAGAATGTTAAACAGCCAACATTAACACAGAGGCTGCTGACGACATACAGACTTGAAATCATTGGCCACTCCAACAAATGGATCACTAGTCACTTATTTATTCCACTAATGATGTTTACGTATCTTGTATTACTCATCTCATGTGTAAATACGGCTTTTATACCATCTGTTGCACCTTGCCTATGTCATGCGGTCATCGCTCATCCATATATTTATGTACATATTCTTATTCCATCCCTTTACTTAGATTTGTGTGTATTAGGTAGTTGTTGTGGAATTGTTAGATATTGCTGCACTGTTGGAACTAGACGCACAAGCATTTCGCTACATTTGTAATATCATCTGCTAACCATGTGTATGTGACCAATAAAATTCAAATATGTGAATTAGACCATTCTCCTGTCCTGCTAAGCATTCCAAATGTAACTAGTTCTTTTGTTTGTCAGTGACTCTATGGAGCAAAAAGTACATTCTCTTTAGGTATGTGGTGAAGTCAAAAATAGTAAAGTACAGATACACCAACAAACTACTTAAGTAAAAATACTTTAAAGTACTACTTAAGTACTATAAACCACAGATTTTTAAGGCCTTCCTCTGACATCGCCTGGTATAGAAGTTCTGGCCCCAGTGATGTACTGGGCCGTACGCACTACACTCTGTAGCGCATTCCCATCGGATGCCAAGCAGTTGTCATACCATATGGTGATGCAGCCAGTCAAGATGCTCTCAATGGTACAGCTGTAAAACATTTTGAAGGGTCTGAGGGCCCAAATCTTTTGAGCCTCCTTAGGGGGAAGAGGTGTTGTCGTGCCTTCACTACTGCTTTGGTATGTTTGGACCATGATAGATCCTAGGGACATGAAGACCTCGACCCGCTCCACTACAGCCTTGTCGATGTGAATGGGGGTGTGGTCGGCCCTCCGTTTCCTGTAGTCCATGATCATCAGCTACTATGTCTTGCTGATGTTGAGGGAGAGGTTGTTGTCCAGGCACCACACTGCCAGGTATCTGACCTCTTTGCTTTGAAAGGCTGGTCATGGCTCACATCAACACCATCCCAGACACACTGGACCCACTCCAATTCGCATACTGCCCCAACAGATCCACAGATGACACAATGTCTGTTGCACTCCACACTGACTTTTCCCACTTGGACACCTACACTACCGGTCAAAAGTTTTAGACCTACTCATTCCTGGGTTTTTCTTTCTTTCTTTTTTACTATTCCCTACATTGTAGAATAATAATGAAGACTTCAATTATGAAATATAAACACATGGAATCATGTAACCAAAAGTGTTAAACAAATCAAAATATATATTTGAGATTCTTCAAATAGCCACCCTTTGCTTGGAAAACAGCTTTGCACATGCAGCTAAATACCTTTGTTTGGTTCTACGGCTGGTAAAAAAATGACAACAGTATGTCTGCAGTATCTCACTATGTACGGGCCGACGCCGGACAGGAGAAGCAGGTACGGGGAGTCAGACATTTATTCGGGAACAGACACTAGACAATTAATCCTGACGCAGGGACCAGAGCTTGGGAACAGACAGATATAGGGAAGGTAATGACAAGTAATTGAGTCCAATGATCACTGATGCGTGTGATGGGGGGAAGGCAGGTGAGCGTACTGATGGTGGCTTAAGTGCGTAATGCTGGGGGTCCTGGCGCTCGGGAGGAAGAGCGGGAGCAGGTGTGACCATACCCCCACCCAACTTCTTTTCACCTTTTTTTAACCAGGTAGGCAAGTTGAAAACAAGTTCTGATTTAAAACTGCAACCTGGCCAAGATAAAGCAAAGCAGTGCGACACAAACACAGTTACACATGGAATAAACAAGCGTACAGTCAATAACACAATAGAAAAAAAGAGTCTATATACAGTGTGTGGAAATGCCTTGAGGTAAGGCAATAAATAGGCCATAGTAGCGAAGTAATTACATTTAGAAAATTAACACTGGAGTGATAGATGAGCAGATGATGATGTGCAAGTAGAAATACTGGTATGCAAAAGTGCAGAAAAGTAAATAAAAACAATATGGGGATGAGGTAGGTAGATTGGATGGGCTATTTACAGATGGGCTATGTACAGCTGCAACGATCGGTTAGCTGCTCTGAGAGCTGATGTTTAAAGTTAGTGAGGGAAATATGAGTCTCCAGCTTCAGCGATTTTTGCAATTCATTCCAGTCATTGGCAGCAGAGAACTGAAAGGAAAGGCGGCCAAAGGGGGTGTTGGCTTTGGGGATGACCAGTGAGATATACCTGCTGGAGCACGTGCTACTGGTGGGTGTTGCTATCATGACCAGTGAGCTGAGATAAGGCGGAGCTTTACCTAGCAGAGACTTATAGATGACCTGGAGCCAGTGGGTCTGGCGACGAATATGTAGCGAGGGCCAGCCGACTAGAGCATACAGGTCGCAGTGGTGGGTGGTATATGGGGCTTTGGTGACAAAACAGATGGCACTGTGATAGACTACATCCAGTTTGATGAGTAGAGTATTGGAAGGTATTTTGTAAATGACATCGCCGAAGTTGAGGATCCGTAGGATACTCAGTTTTCCGAGGGTATGTTTGGCAGCGTGACTGAAGGAGGCTGATTCTAGATTTAATTTTGGATTGGGATGTTTGATATGAGTGTGGAAGGAGAGTTTACAGTCTAGCCAGACACCTAGGTATTTGTAGTTTTCCACATATTCTAAGTCAGAACCGTCCAGAGCAGTGATGCTGGATGGTTGGTCAGGCAGGTGCGGGCAGCGAATGGTTAAAAAGCATGGATTTGGTTTAACTAACGTTTAAGAGCAGTTGGAGGCCACGGAAGGAGTGTTGTATGGCATTGAAGCTCGTTTGGAGATCAGTTAACTTCTCTAGGGTAGGGGGCAGCATTCGGAATTTTGGATGAAAGCATGCCCAAATTAAACTGCCTGCTTCTCGGGCCCAGAAGATATAATATGCATATAACTGGTAGATTTGGATTGAAAACACTCCATTCGGGAAGTCGTTTTTTTTGTGGTTTTGTAGTTTTCTATTCAATGCCATTACAGTATCCATTGACTTAGGACTGAAATTGCAGTTCCTATGCCTTCCACTAGATGTCAACAGTCTTTAGAAATTGTCTTTAGCCTAAATAATTGCTAATATTTCAACCGGACAATAACGTCGTCAACATAAAATGTAAACAAGAAAGGCACTCTCTCGGGTCTCGCGCATGAAAAAGCTCTGTGACACTTTAGGGTCCACTCATTCAGACTGCTCTTACTTCCTAATTTTTCAGAATACAAGCCTGAAACAATTTCTAAAGACGCAGTCAAAGCAGGCAGACAAAAAATCCAAATTGTATGCGTAACCTCAAACAGTCACACTCCAAACTCCACTATGGCCAAGACCAAAGAGCTGACAAAGGACACCAGAAACAAAATTGTAGACCTGCACCAGGCTGGGAAGACTGAATCTGCAATAGGAAAGCAGCTTGGTTTGAAGAAATCAACTGTGGGAGCAATTATTAGGAAATGGAAGACATACAAGACCACTGATAATCTCCCTCGATCTGGGGGTCCACGCAAGATCTCACCCCGTGGGGTCAAAATGATCACAATAACGGTGAGCAAAAATCCCAGAACCACACGGAATCCCAGACCTAGTGAATGACCTGCAGAGAGCTGGGACCAAAGTAACAAAGCCTACCATCAGTAACATACTACGCCGCCAGGGACTCAAATTACAGGCCTCTCTCATCTTTTTAAGTGGGAGAACTTGCACAATTAGTGGCTGACTAAATACTTTTTTGCCCCACTGTAGGTCTATAACAGTTTGGGTCTAGAGTGTCCAATCTTTATGGATCTCGGACGATACGAAAGAGAGGTTGAACAGACTCGTAATAGGGGTTGCATCAATGGCAGCGGATCATTTTAGAAAGAGAGGGTCCAGATTGTCTAGCCCAGCTGATTTGTACGAGTCCAGGTTCTGCAGCTCTTTCAGAACATCTGCTGTCTGGATTTTGGTGAAGGAGAAGCTGGGGAGGCTTGGGCAAGTAGCTGCGGGGGGTGTGGAGCTGTTGGCCGAGGTTGGGGTAGCCAGGAGGAAACCATGGCCAGCCGTAGAGAAATGCTTATTGAAATTCTCGTTTATCGTGGATTTATTGGTGGTGACACATGGGCGAGCCGGCCGAGACATGGGCGCTATGCAAGCTGGCTGGGGGTGAACTCCCCACAAACCGGTAGGGGCATGGGAGCCTGGCAAGTCGGCTGAGGCATTGTCCACATATTCTAAGTCAGAACCGTCCAGAGCAGTGATGCTGGTCAGTTGGTCGGGCGGGTGAACGCCTGTTGATCCCTCTGCGACGTGGAAACCCGATCCGGCGGAGACTTAACAGACTGACGAGCCGGCTGGGCTAACAAGATCTGACGATCCGGTTGAGGCCCAACGTGGGATGGGCGCCTTCCGAGCCAACCGGGGCAAGGAAACCTCTTGAGCCAAGAGGGCGTGGAAGCCCGACGAGCTGGCTAGGCACCCCCTATTCCATTAGCGGCAACCCAGGACCGACGTCACCACCAACCGGAACGCCAGGACTCCCCGATGCTTCGTGTGATGGCTTCGGGATCCTGTAAGGGCTGACGCCGGACAGGAGAAGCAAGTACGAGGAGTCACATTTATTCGGGAACAGACGAGGAAACAAGACAGGAATAGCGTCAGAACACGGGTAACACAGACATGAGACAATTAATTCCGAAGCAGGGAACAGAGCTTGGGAAGAGACAGATCTAGGGAAGGTAATGCCACAAGTAATTAAGTCCACGTGAGTCCAATGACCGCTGATGCGCGTGACAGAGGGAAGGCAGGTGTGCGTACTGATGGTGGCTTAATAACTTCTTACGGCTGAGATCCCATTAACGGGATCGACTTGACAACAGCCAGTGAAAGTGCAGGGCGCCAAATTCAAACAACAAATATCATAATTAAAATTCCTCAAACATACAAGTATTTGACACCATTTTAAAGATAAACTTGTTGTTAATCGCACCACAGTGTCCGATTTCAAAAAGGCTTTACGACGAAAGCACACCATCTGATTATGTTAGCTCAGAACCTAGTCACAGAAAAACACAGCCATTTTTCCAGCCAAAGAGAGGAGTCACAAAAAGCAGAAATAGAGAAAATGCATCACTAACCTTTGATCTTCATCAGATGACACTCATAGGACTTCATGTCACACAATACATGTATGTTTTGTTCGATGAAGTTCATATTTATATCCAAAAATCTTGCCTCCAAAACACTAGTAGATCAATTTACAGAAATAGTATATTACAGAAATAATCAACATTGATAAAAGATACAAGTGTTTTACATGGAACTTTATATAAACTTCTCCTTGATGCAACCGCTCTGTCAGATTTGTAAAAAACTTTACGGAAAAAGCACACCATGCAATAATATGAGTACGGCGCTCAGATACAAAAACAAGCCATACAGGTACCCGCCATGTTGTGGAGTCAACAGAAGTCAGAAATAGCATTATAAATATTCACTTACCTTTGATGATCTTCATCAGAATGCACTCCCAGGAATCCCAGTTCCACAATAAATGTTTGTTTTGTTCGATAAAGTCCATAATTTATGTCCAAATACCTCATTTTTGTTCGCGCCTTCAGTTCACAAATCCAAATTCACGACGCGCAGGCCAGACGAAGTCAAAAAATTCAATTACAGTTCGTAGAAACATGTCAAACGAAGTATAGAATCAATCTTTAGGATGTTTTTAACATAAATCTTCAATAATGTTTCAACCGGAGAATTCCTTTGTCTTTAGAAACGAAAAGGAACGCAGCTACCTCTCACGGGGGCGCCCTGAGTGAGCTCGTGGCACTCTGCCAGACCCCTGACTCAATCAGCTCTTATTCCCTCATCCTTAACAGTAGAAGCATCAAACAAGGTTCTAAAGACTGTTGACATCTAGTGGAAGCCTTAGTATGACCCCATATGACCCCGTATGACCCCAATATGACCCCATAGACACTGTATATTGGATAGGCAAACCTACAAACCTCAGATTTCCCACTTCCTGGTTGGATTTTTTCTCAGGTTTTTGCCTGCCATATGAGTTATGTTATACTCACAGACATCATTCAAACAGTTTTAGAAACTTCAGAGTGTTTTCTATCCAAATTAACTAATTAAATGCATCTTGTGATTCCAGCCAATATTTCAGATTTTTAAGTGTTTTACAGCGAAAACACAATATAGCGTTATATTAGCTTACCACAATAGCCAGAAACACAAGCCATTTCCCAGCAGCAAAAGTTAGCGATCATAACAAACCAGCAAAAGATATATAATTTTTGACTAACCTTGATATGCTTCATCAGATGACAGTCCTATAACATCAGGTTATACATACACTTATGTTTTGTTCGAAAATGTGCATATTTAGAGCTGAAATCGGTGGTTATACATTGTGCTAACGTAGCTACTTTTTCCCACGTAGCCACTTTTTCTGACACACATATTCTGACCAAATAGCTATTCATGAACATAACTAAAAAATACATGTTGTATAGGAAATGATAGATACACTAGTTCTTAATGTAATCGCTGTGTTAGAATTCTAAAAATAACTTCATTACGACATAAGGCTTACGTTATGGCGACCGAGTGCCCAAAACCTGGGCGCAAAACTAATAGTACACAGTTCAACATATATATGAAATAGCATCATAAAATGGGTCCTACTTTTGATGAGCTTCCATCAGAATGTTGTACAAGGGGTCCTTTGTCCAGAACAATCGTTGTTTGGATTTAGAACGTCCTTTTTCCCTTTTGAATTAGCAAGCGCACTAGCCAAGTGGCGCGAAGCTCTCCTTCCTGAACAAAGGCACACAATGCAACACGCCTAACATCCCGAATAAATTTCAAAAATCGTATAAAACTATATTGAAAAAACATACTTTACGATGATATAGTCACATGTATCAAATAAAATCAAAGCCGGAGATAGTAGTCGCCTATAACGACAGCTTTTCAAAAGGCAATCCCCGGTTCCTTCTTGCGCCTTCCTGAAAACAGGAAATGGGTGACACGTCATTCCAAGAGGATTTATTCCAACTCAGACCAAGATAAACACTCCATTTCTTCTCTCACTGCCTCTTGACATCCAGGGGAAGGTGTATGACGTGCATGTATACTAATACGTATCATGCCCATTTATAGGCAGGACCTAGAACAGAGCATAGTTTTCAGGCTTACCACTTCCTGGTCAGGAAGTTTGTGCCAAATGAGTTCTGTTTTACTCACAGATATAATTCAAACGGTTTTAGAAACTAGAGAGTGTTTTCTATCCAATAGTAATAATAATATGCATATTGTACGAGCAAGAATTGAGTACGAGGCCGTTTAAATTGGGCACGATTATCCCCAAAAGTGAAAACAGCGCCCTCTGTCCTCAACAGGTTAATTTGGGCCCGCTTTTCATCCAAAATTCCGAATGCTGCCCCCTACCCTAGTGAAGTTAATACGATCAAAGTTCCTTGTGTTGTCAGGGAGCAACTACCTTTTATTTATAAGACAAATAAGAAATTGTTACTGAATGCAGCTTGTGTGTACTTTATGCTCCCTCGCCCTGTTCAAATGATCAAATGATCAAAATGCTGGTGAGTGGAACTGGACTGGTGTCTGATGGCCCTGTGTTTTCCATGGTGGAATTACAACCCTTCTTTTACGGAGTAAATCAAAAGCACAAGAGAATGTGAGATGTTATCGATAATAAATCAATTGGTTTCATGCATTTGTCTGTGTGTGTGTGTGTGTCTGAACGTGATTGTATTTCGTCATATCGCATACATTTGTGATATAAGACAGGTTAAGATATTCAAAAGTCATTGGTGATTTTTTCTACAGTGTTGCATGATGGGAATCTAGTGGTTCACTGATATAATCTAGTAAACAAAATAAACTACTTTTTCACCACTCTGTCTGCAAGTGCGCCCTCGAGCGCCAGGGGGAGGAAGAGCGGGAGCAGGCTTGACACTACCTCCATATAAGGCTTGAAAAGGTACTATAATTATGATGTGGATACTATTCACGTTAAGCACTTTACTGGTCACAAACACAATATTTGCCTAAATTCATTGAATTTACATTTCAAAGTGGTTATGCTTTTGGCAGTAATCATAATGATAGTAATACTAGTTGTGCTTTTGGCAGTAATCATAATAATATAAGTTTTATAGATTTATGCATACTCTCATGCAAATGTTTTCTTGACTGGGATTGCAAGAGACAGGAGTTGCGAACAAAGAACATTCAAAGAATCATCTACTGTACTGATGCGTCTCACTTGAATAACCCTTGGAATGTAAACAGAGACACTCAGAAAGTCCATGTGATACATTCTCTCTAGCCAGAGAAAGATTAGGAGTTTGTTTTATAACACATCCTTTTGTTTTGGTGGAGAAGCTGGAGATGAATTGACAGTGCGAGAAGGAGTACATAATGTGTCTTCTGTACGTGTCTTCTGAGTACAGGTTTTTACTTTGACAGGATATTTCTCTGCAGAAACACTGAAATAGCTACATTAAGGTTGTCTAATCCAACTATGGAATGGAAGGTCTATTTCCTCCCAGTCTGTAATATATATATATATATATATATACTATTATGCAACATATTTTACTTTCAAAATGGTCTGGTAGGCATTTGCCTGAGTGTCACTGACTTTTTCTGACTGGCTATTTTGGGGTAGTGTATGTTCGTATGCCTGTCTGGTTTTTGCTGAGGTATTTGACACGGGGCTATTTAAACATTACTGTAATCTGGAGGTTTCAGCTGGATAATCGACTCAAACTGTCGTTTGCGCTTCTTTCTTTTGTGTAGGCTATATTCTCTTGTTCTTGTTTAGTATCGACCAATGGTGGTTGATGGTACAGAATCAATTCTTTGAATAATAATCCATTCAGTTTTACCTAAAGCCTCAATGCTGTAAGACTAACTAACCTTTCATCTCTCCCCCCCCCCCCCACACACACACAGAAGACACAGTACTCATGAGAAGACAGCACTTATGAGAATTCTTAGGCCATTAGATGAGTGAGGCCCAACAGAGAATCCTGGTCGTTCACAGTCAAAAGTATTGGTAAGTCATCTTATCTGTTATCTTACATACTCTGGAGCTGTCCTAGAGACTATTGATTACAGCCTGTCTTCAAATCTAACTCACCCCAGGAGCTCCCAAAGCTCATTATGTGCTCAGTGTTTGTGATACGACAACAGCATATTTCAATTCTTCAACAGTTCTTTCGGGGGGCAAACACTGCCATTTATACCATAAAGTGATCTCAGTATATGACAGTGACTGTGTATTCCTGTCATGTCCTTTTAGCCCAGTAGCCCATACCCACAAATAAGTGACATTTTAATGACAGTTGATTAAGCCTCTTACACAGTATGCTTTGACCTGTGTCCCTACTTTTTTTCCTAAATGATGTTCCAACTTGGGATACAGTTTCACAGTCCAGCCCCTGGCTTCACAGAGAATTCAACAGATTTAAAACAGTCTCTGAAAGTAAAATATGGGCTATTCTAAACGACTTGGACAGCTGTTGCATCTAACTAAAAAAAAATCTTATCATGCAGAAACAGTGGAGAAGATTAGAGCTAAATTATTGAAGTAGATTTTGGCAATAAACGGGTCGTTGGAATCCTTCTCTGAGATTTATGAGCGTGTGCCACCAGTGAAAGCAGCAGTCTCACTGCTGGTGAAACGCACATTTCTAATCCTCAGGCAATTTCAATTTAAAAGGAAGAGGCCTGCGAAAGAACTCTCCCCCCTTGGCATTTTTCATATTTTGTTGCCTTACAACCTGGAATTTAAATGGATTTTTGGGGGTTTTGTATCATTTGATATACACAACATGCCTACCACTTTAAGATGCAAAATATTTTTTATTGTGAAACAAATAAGACAAACGGAAAACTTGAGTGTGCATAGCTAGTTATTCACCCCCCAAAGGCAATACTTTGTAGAACCACCTTTTGCAGCAATTACAGCTGCAAGTCTCTTGGGGTATGTCTCCATAAGCTTGGCACATCTAGCCACTGGGATTTTTGCCCATTCTTCAAGACAATACTGCCCCAGATCCTTCAAGTTGGATGGGTTCCGCTGGTGTACAGCAATATTTATATCATACCACAGATTCTCAGTTGGATTGAGGTCTGGGCTTTGACTAGGCCATTCCAAGACATTTACATGTTTCACCTTAAACCACTTCAGTGTTGCTTTAGCAGTATGCTCAGGGTCATTGTCCTGCTGGAAGGTGAACCTCCGTCCCAGTCTCAAATCTCTGGAAGACTGAAACAGGTTTCCCTTAAGAATTTCCCTGTATTTAGCACCATCCATCATTCCTTCAATTTTGATCAGTTTCCCAGTCCCTGCCGATGAAAAACATCCCCACAGCATGATGCTGCCACCACCATGCTTCACTGGGTGAAGAGGTGGGGTGATGAGGTGTTGGGTTTGCGCCAGACATAGCATTTTGTTATGTGACTTCTGGATGTAATTGGTTGCACCAGATCTTATTTAGGGGCTTCATAGCAAAGGGGGTGAATACATATGCATGCACCACTTTTCAGTTTTTTATTTTGCATAATCTTTTGAAACAAGTCATTTTTTTCATTTCACTTCACCAATTTGGACTGTTTTGTGTATGTCCATTACATGAAATAAAAATCAATTTAAAATGCAGGTTGTAATGCAACAAAACAGGAAAAACACCAAGGAAGTGAAAACTTTTGCAAGGTACTGTATTATGCATCATGTGCACTGAGGAAATGTATCGTCATGCACGAGGCAAGGTGTTTAGCTGAGGACAGTCACAATTCCTGGACCTTTAGCTTGTCACTTTTTTATGATAATTTGACAGCTTGCTGATGAAGTTGTAGACCTGTTCCCAGCAGTCAGTCCGTAATTTAGATTGTTTCCAAAGCACCAATCACTACGTTCAAAGTTGTATCTTTGGGTCATCTGAATGCACAGTGTAGATGACTCGATACTACCCCACAACTCGGGGCAAAAAGGGCAGTTGCTGCTACATTAAAACGTGTTAATTGTGATACAGGGCCTTTGGAAAGTATTCAGACCCCTTGACTTTTTCCACATTTTGTTACATTACAGGCTTATTCTCAAATGTATTAAAACAGGTTTTTAGAAATGTTTGCAAATATATATGTTTTTTAAATGTACATTTGCATAAGTATTCAGACCCTTTACTCCTTACTTTGTTGAAGTACGTTTTGCAGGGATTACAGCATTGAGTCTTGTTGGGTATGACGCTACAAGCTTGGCACACCTGTATTTAGGAAGTTTCTCCCATTTTTCTCTGCAAATCCTCTCAAGCTCTGTTAGGTGTAATGGGGAGCGTTGCTGCACAGCTATTTTCAGATCTCTCCAGAGATATTTGATCAGGTTCAATTCCCGGGCTCTGGCTGGGCCAATCAAAGACATTCAGAGACTTGTCCCAAAGCCACTCCTGTGTTGTCTTGGCTGTATGCTTAGGGTTGTTGTCCTGTTGGAAGGTGAACCTTCGCCCCAGTCTGAGGTCCTGAGCGCTCTGGAGCAGGTTTTCATCAAGGATCTCTCTGTACTTTGCTCCGTTCAAAATTTCCTCGATCCTGACAAGTCTCCCTGTCCCTGCTGCTGAAAAACATGCCCACAGCATAATGCTGCCACCACCATGCCTCACTGTAGGCGTGGTGCCAGGTTTCCTCCAGACGTGACGCTTGGCATTCAGGCCAAAGAGTTCAATCTTGGTTTTATCAGACCAGAGAATCTTGTTTCTCATGGTCTGAGAGTCTTTAGGTGTCTTTTGGCAAACTTCAAGTTGCCTGTCATGTGCCTTTTACTGAGGAGTGGCTTCCGTCTGGCCACTCTACCATAAAGGCCTGATTGGTGGAGTGCTGCAGAAATGTTGTCCTTCTGGAATGTCCTTCCATCTCCACAGAGGAACTCTAGAGCTCTGTCATAGTGACCATCAGGTTCTTGGGCACCTCCCTGACCAATGCTCTTCTCCCCCGATTGCTTAGTTTTTGCCCGGGCGGCCAGCTCCTAGAAGAGTCTTGGCGGTTCCAAACTTCTACCATTTAAGAATGATGGAGGACACTGTGTTCTTTTGGACCTTCAATGCTGCAAACATGTTTTGGTACCCTTCCCCAGATCTGTGCCTCGACACATTCCTGTCTCAGAGCTCTACAGACAATTCCTTCTACCTCATTGCTTGTTTTTTTCTCTGACATGCACTGTCAACTGTGGGACCTTATGTGTGCCTTTCCAAATCATGTCCAATCAATTGAATTTACCACAGTTGGACTCCAAGTTGTAAAAACTTCTCAAGGATGATCAATGGAAACAGGATGTACCTGAGCTCAATTTTGAGTCTAATAGCAAAGCTTCTGAATACTTATGTAAGTGAGATATCTGTTTTTTATTTTTAATACATTTGCAAAAATGTCTAAATTTGTATTCGCTTTGTCGTTATGGAGTATTGTGTGTAGATTTCTGAGGAAATGTATTTATTAAATTGTACAATAAGTCTAACGTAACAAAATGTGGAAAAAGTAGAATTTGTTTTTGAGAAGGACGTAGTAGTGACTATTGTTGTTGCGAGGGGATACAGTCGGCACAGAATGCCCGCTCGATAAAAAGGCTTCCGAAGGTTGCAGTGGAGCCCTCGATAACTCGACAACTGGCTTTTGAGATTGACTCGATTCAGTCGTGAACGCACATATCGAGTGCTCAACGTTTTCGGTCTGATATTCAGCCAAGGTCTCCGGCCATCGCTAAGGCTCCGTAATAATGACACAAGCCAACCAAAGGTCTCAGAACCCAGGCATCTCTATCCCCAATGCTCTAATTTATGTTAAGTGATCCCAGGGTAGCCCTCATGTCCATTCGTTTACTACTAGGATATGCTGAACAACACCTCTCCTGCTTGCTTGCCTGCCTGCGGTGCTCCCACAGATTCAGAGATCCATGTAATGCATCAGTAGCGGGTAATCGGATTTACAATGACTACACCAGCAAATCTGCAATGCTAATGTGCTTAATAAAAGGCTCTCAAATAGGTTAAGTTGGTTTTGTATTTCATCCTATATGGAACTGTCTCTCTCATCTATGTCCCATGGAGAAGCAATAGGCTACAGGCCAACATCACAAATATATCTTAGTAATTTCTACACCCCCTCATGCAAATATGATTGTCTCTTTGGGGAGAATGGTTAAAGTGAAGATGGGCACTGGACTGAAATCAAAAGTTGCACTATGTGGAGCACATGAATGGTTTCAGATGTGTGTGTGTGTGTGTGTGTGTGTGTGTGTGTGTGTGTGTGTGTGTGTGTGTGTGTGTGTGTGTGTGTGTGTGTGTGTGTGTGTGTGTGTGTGTGTGTGTGTGTGTGTGTGTGTGTGTGTGTGTGTGTGTGTGTGTGTGTGTGTGTGTGTGTGCATGGAGGGGGTACTGGGTTTTCTAAGAACAGTAAACCAAGGGAGCATGTTGGGATTAGTGTTTTTCGAGCTGTGTGTGTGGGTGTGTGATGGCTCTTGCGAAATCCCCCCCACTTCCCCAAACCCTATCAGCATGATGATGTCACTACACGAGAAAACCAAAATGTTCTGTCTGTTTAGTGCCAACCTTCACAGATGTTGGTCCAAAACAATGTATGAAGAAGAAAATTTGGCGTTCAGCTTACATTATTCATCGCAAAAAAAATGCAGACTATCTTGAAAACCTTTTCTCTTCAAATAGTCATTGAATTAATATTTTAAATTTGCTCAAGAATACTGTCCAGCTTCAGCAGCAAAGAAGGGCGCCACATTTTGCATATGTGAATAGAAAGAAAGTTGTTTTATGATGAAGGTTTGATCATCTTACAAAGCATCTAATTACAGTGGCTTGAGAAAGTATACCCCCTTGGCATCTTTCCTATTTTGTTGCATTACAACCTGGAATTAAAATATATTTTTTGGGGTTTTGTATCATTTGATTTACATAACATGCCTACCACTTTGAAGATGCAAAATATTTTTTATTGTGAATGAACAAGAAGACAAAAAAAAAGAAAACTTAAGAGTGCATAACTATTGACCCCCTCAAAGTCAATACATTGTAGAGCCACCTTTTGCCGCATTTACAGCTGAAAGTGTCTTGGGATATGTCTCCATAAGCTTGGCACATCTAGCCACTGGGATATTTGCCCATTCTTCAAGGCAAAACTGCTCCAGCTCCTTCAGGTTGGATGGGTTCTGCTGGTGTACAGCAATATTTAAGTCATACCCCAGATTCTCAATTGGATTGAGGTCTAGGCTTTGACTAGGCCATTCCAAGACATTTACATGTTTCTCCTTAAACCACTCAAGTGTTGCTTTAGCAGTATGCTTAGGGTCATTGTCCTGCTGGAAGGTGAACCTCCGTCCCAGTCTCAAATCCCTGGAAGACTGAAACAGGTTTCCCTTAAGAATTTCCCTGTATTTAGCGCCATCATCATTCCTTCAATTTTGATCAGTTTCCCAGTCCCTGCCGATGAAAAACATCCCCACAGCATGATGCTGCCCCCACAATGCTTCACTGGGGATGGCGTTCTCGGGGTGATGAGAGGTGTTGGGTTTGCGCCAGACAAAGTATTTTCCTTGATGGCCAAAAAAATAAATGTTAGTCTAATCTAACCAGAGTACCTTCTTCCATATGTTTGGGGAGTCTCCCACATGCCTTTTGGCGAACACCAAACTTGTTTTCTTAATTTTCTCTATAAGCAATGGCTTTTTTTCTGGGCACTCTTCCGGTAAAGCCCAGCTTCGTGGAGTGTATGGCTTAAAGTGGTCCTATGGACAGATACTCCATTCTCCGCTGTGGACCTTTGCAGCTCCTCCAGGGTTATCTTTGGTCTCTTTGTTGCCTCTGATTAATGCCCTCCTTGCCAGGTATGTGAGTCTTGGTGGGTAGCCCTCTCTTGGCAGGTTTGTTGTGATGCCATAGTCTTTCCATGTTTTAATCATGGATTTAATGGTGCTCTGTGGGATGTTCAAAGTTTCTGAGATTCTTTTATAACCCAACGCTGATCTGTACTTCTCCACAACTTTGTCCCTGACCTCTTTGGAGAGCTCCTTGGTCTTCATGGTGCCGCTTGCTTGGTGGTGCCCTTTGCTTAGTGGTGTTGCAGACTCAGGCCACTTTCAGAACAGGTGAATATATACTGAGATCATGTGACAGATCATGTGACACTTAGATTGCACACAGGTGGGCTTTATTTAACTAATTATGTGACTTCTGAAGGTAATTGTTTGCACCAGATTTTATTTAGGTGCTTCACAGCACAGATACTACTTTGACACATTGAAAGTGGGTCAACTTCTTTACAATAGCTTGAAATGCTTGAATGCATCCAAAACAGCTGCAATATATGTATATTCATTATAAAACTACAACGTAGAACATATAAACATGTAAATGTATAATATTCTAATGTTAAATGCATTATTTAAGCATTGGGGAGAAAGTGGTAGTGACATGTAATTAGAAAAGTGATTTTCACATCACTGATGTCATATTAATTAAGCAACTTGAATTTTCAGATACAATATTTTAATCATTATTAGTGTAAATTAAATTCCCCTGTCAATTCCCCTGTTCCCCTGTAATTGTGCAGAAACTTTACAGCCACTTAGCGAAACCTCAATGGTTTGCAATTACTGTATTGGCAAATGCAATGTGTCCCACAGTTT
Organism: Salvelinus fontinalis; assembly: GCF_029448725.1. Lineage (NCBI taxonomy): Eukaryota > Metazoa > Chordata > Actinopteri > Salmoniformes > Salmonidae > Salvelinus > Salvelinus fontinalis. The sequence goes on from NC_074687.1 coordinate 9,671,173, forward strand.
GAACCCAGTGGTCCTATGGCAGTGTGTCCCACAGTTTGAACCCAGTGGTCCTATGGCAGTGTGTCCCACAGTTTGAACCCAGTGGTCCTATGGCAATGTGTCCCACAGTTTGAACCCAGTGGTCCTATGGCAATGTGTCCCAAAGTTTGAACCCAGTAGTCCTATGGCAATGTGTCCCAAACTTTGAACCCAGTGGTCCTATGGCAGTGTGTCCCACAGTTTGAACCCAGTGGTCCTATGGCAGTGTGTCCCACAGTTTGAACCCATTGGTCCTATGGTAATGTGTCCCACAGTTTGAACCCATTGGTCCTATGGCAATGTGTCCCACAGTTTGAACCCAGTGGTCCTATGTATGTTGGAAACTTGATAGAGTGTGAATTGAGCTTGGAGTGTATCACTATGTCAGCAACAACTAACAGGCTAGAAAGTGTCAATGTCAATGAATTGTTAGCTGAATTACTCTGCAGAATATCTGACCTTGTTGAATGCATGCCAAGATGCTTGTCTGTGTAGGTGGAAGGATACATTTTTATTTATTTGTCATTGACACTATAGACATTGTGGTTACTGTGATGGATCGGAGTCAAGATACAAGGGAAGCGTTACATTTATCAGGGCTCTCAGACGATGACCCTTGACAGATTTGATAATTTTATCTAAATATTTCTGAGATTTTGACATGCCTGTCCAGAAATGGTGTGCTTTGTCAGCTGTTTCCACTCCCCAAGATTCAAGAGACCCCGTGGAGAGTGAGACTCCAAACATTTTCTCTATCTATTTTTGAATTGCATGTATTTTCTGTAAAGTGACTCAATCTTCCCCCTATTGACACTGTATCGGGAGAACTGCTCTTCCTGGATATCAATAGCCTAATAACTGTTGGTATATTAAAGGCATAGTGCAACATTTTGCACATTCAGGCCTTTTTCTCTACTTACCCAGTCAGACGAACTCACGGATATAATTTTTATGTCTGTGCGTGCAGTTTAAAGGATGTTGAAGTTAGTTTTGCTAGCCAATACTAACTAGCATTAGCGCAATGACTGGAAGTCAACAAGAACAGCTAGCATGAACTCTTCACTACTCCCGATTACATTTACATTACATTTTAGTCATTTAGCAGATGCTCTTATCCAGAGCGTCTTACAGTAGAGTGCATACATTTTATTACATTTTTACATACTGAGACAAGGATATCCCTACCGGCCAAACCCTCCCTAACCCAGACGACACTATGCCAATTGTGCGTCGCCCCACGGACCTCCCGGTTGCAGCCGGCTGCGACAGAGCCTGGGCGCGAACCCAGCCCAGCCTGGGCGCGAACCCAGAGACGCTGGTGGCGCAGCTAGCACTGCGATGCAGTGCCCTAGACCACTGCGCCACCCGGGAGGTCAGTCTCTCTGCTTGTGTGGTTGTTGTCTTGTCCTTTGTATCAACTGTAGACTCATGACATTAACATTTCTCTGTCCCACATTGAATTTGTTACTTGATGATTTTTTGGGATAGATTTGACTTATATTCAGATCACACTGTGCATGGCAGTATAGTAACGATTGGTAGAAGTCAGAGTCATCTTGGGATGTGAGAAGCACATTGCACACGTTTCCACTTCTTTTAAGGTATGAGTCATATGTTGATAAACTCAGCTATGATTTATTGTCATGACTTCCGCCGAAGTTGGTCCCTCTCCTTGTTCGGGCGGTGTTCGGCGATCGACGTCACCGACCTTCTAGCCATCGCTGATCCTCTTTTCATTTTCCATTGGTTTTGTCTTGTCTCACATCACACCTGGTTTCAATCCCATCATTACATGTTGTGTATTTAACCCTCTGTTTTACCTCATGTCTTTGTCGGTGATTGTTCGTTGTATGTATAGGTGCTATGTCTGTTATGGTGTGTGACGGGTTTTATTTACCCACTTTTCTTTATTTTGTATACGTTGATTTTGGAGTTTGTGAGCTTTCATTAAAAACAACCTGAGGATTGATTATAAAAAAACATTTGACATGTTTCTACGACCATTACAGATACTTTTTGGAATTTTCGTCGAACGGAACAAGGCTGTAGTTTTCTCAACATAACGCACAACCCAAATGGCATTTTTTTGTTATAAAAGTAATATTTATCGAACAAAAAGAACATTTGTTGTGTAACTGGGAGTCTCTTGAATGCAAACATCCGAGGATTATCAAAGGTAAGCGATTAGTTTTATTGCTTTTCTGACTTTCGTGACCAAAATTTACCAAGCTAATATAATGCTAACTGTTCTAACATTGATTGATACACTCACAAAAGCTTAGATTGCGTCGTTGCAAAGCATATTTTCAAAATCTGACACAATAGGTGGATTAACAACAAGCTAAGCTGTGTTTTGGTATATTTCACTTGTGATTGCATGATTATAAATATTTTTAATAATATTTTTGAATCTGATACATTTGGGAATTTTCTTCTGGCTTTCAGGACCGGAACGAGGCTGTAGTTTTCTCAACATAACGCGCAACCCAAATGGCATTTTTTTTATTATAAAATTAATATTTATCGAACAAAAATATTTTTTTTTGTGTAACTGGGAGTCTCGTGAGTGCAAACATCCGAAGATGATCAAAGGTAAGCGATTAATTTTATTGCTTTTCTGACTTTCGTGGCCATGCTAATTTGGGGCTAGCTGTTCTAGCATTGATTGATACACTCACAAAAGCTTGGATTTCTTTCTCTGTAAAGCATATTTTCAAAATCTGACACGATAGGTGGATTAACAACAAGCTAAGCTGTGTTTTGGTATATTTCACTTGTGATTGCATGATTATAAATATTTTTTGTAATATTTTTTAATTTGGCGCCCTGCAATTCAGCGGTTGTTTAGGGAAATGATCCCGTAATCGGGATCCTGCCACCAACACGCACCACATTAGAGAATCACCGACCCGATATGACTGCTGGGAGCGCTCCGGTTCCATCTGGTTCCAGTGGGATTCGTCTCTCCCTGCCCCAGGAGTACAAAGGAGAGGCTGCGGGCTGCCGAGGGTTTCTACTGCAACTGGAGCTATACCTGGCCACCGTTCACCCAGCTCCATTGGATCGGGAGAGGGTGTCCGCCCAGGAGTTCGCACTAGAGTTTAGGACCCTGGCTGCCGGCGCGGGATGGAACAACAGAGCCCTGATCGATCATTACCATTGCAATCTGCGTGAGGACGTCCATCGGGAGCTGGCCTGCAGAGACACCACCCTCAGATTTGACCAGCTGGTGGACCTGTCCATCCGGCTGGACCACCTGCTGGCTACTCGCGGACGTTCAGATCGGGGTCTGATGGTTCCATCCTCCCGCACCCCCTCTCCGATACCCAAGGAGCAGGGAGGGGCAGTGCGCAGGGAGACCGGAGGGGGTTCCCGCTCGTGCACTATCTGTGGCCGCAGAGGTCACACTGCTGGTCGGTGCCGGGTGGGTTCCTCTGGGAATCGAGGCAGCAGGCAGGGCGTTCTGCCGCCATTCCAGGTGAGCTGGCACCATCCTCACCCAGAGACCTCTGTTGCACATATGTTTGTATCTTTCACTTTTCCTGAGTTTTCCCCGCATTACCAGCATAAGGCGCTCGTCGATTCTGGCGCGGCTGGGAATTTCATTGATAGAACTTTAGCCCATCGTTTAGGGATCCCCATTTTTCCAGTGGATGTTCCTTTCCCTGTTCACGCCTTAGAATGTCGACCATTAGGGTCAGGGTTGATTAGGGAGAGCTCCTTTGGGCATGGTGACGCAAGGGGGTCATACGGAGAGAATTCGTCTCTTCTGTATTGGCTCTCCTGTGTTTCCCGTGGTGCTGGGCCTACCCTGGTTAGCTTGTCATAACCCCACTGTTTCTTGGCCACAGAGGCCAAGAGAGTGCTCAGGTATTTGTAGAGTGCTCAGGTAGGTGTTTAGGGGTTTCCGTTGGTGCTACTACGGTGGCGAGTCCAGACCAGGTCTCCACCGTGCGCATTCCCCCTGAATATGCCGATTTGGCTCTCGCCTTCTCTAAAAAGAAGGCGACTCAATTACCACCTCATCGACGGGGCGACTGTGCGATAGATCTCCTGGTAGACGCTGCACTTCCCAGGAGTCACGTGTATCCCCTCTCACAGGCGGAGACGGAGGCTATGGAAACATATGTCTCCGAATCCCTGCGTCAGGGGTACATTCGGTCTTCCACTTCACTTGTCTCCACAGGTTTATTTTTTGTGAAGAAGAAGGAGGGAGGTCTGCCCCCATGTATTGACTACCGGGGTCTAAATCAGATCACGGTGAGGTATAGTTACCCGCTACCGCTCATAGGCACAGCGATAGAGTCAATGGACGGGGCGCGCTTCCTCACCAAACTAGATCTCAGGAGCACTTCAACCTGGTGTGTATCCGAGAGGGGGACAAGTGGAAGACAGCTTTCAGTACCACCTCTGGGCACTATGAGTACCTCGTCATGCCGTACGGGTTGATGAATGCGCCATCAGTCTTCCAAGCTTTTGTAGATGAGATTTTCAGGGACCTGCACGGGCAGGGTGAGGTGGTGTATATTGATGACATTTTGATATAGTTCGCTACACACGCCAAGCATGTGTCCCTGGTGCGCAGAGTGCTTGGTCGCCTGTTGGAGCATGACCTGTATGTCAAGGCTGAGAATGTTCTTCCAACAGTCCGTCTCCATCCTAGGGTATCGCATTTCCATGTCAGGGGTGGAGATGGAGAGTGACCACATTGCAGCCGTGCGTAATTGGCCAACTCTCACCACGGTAGAGAAGGTGCAGCGATTTTTAGGGTTTGCCAACTACTACCGGAGGTTTATCCGGGGTTATGGTCAGGTAGCAACTCCCATTACCTCACTGCTGAAGGGGGGCCGATTTCGCTTGCAGTGGTCACCTGAGGCGGACAGGGCTTTTAGGCACCTGAGGGCTCTGTTTACCTCGGCTCCCGTGCTGGCCCATCCGGATCCCTCTTTGGCGTTCATATTGGAGGTCAATGCATCCGAGGCTGGGATAGGAGCTGTGCTCTCTCAGCGCTCAGGGACACCACCGAAGCTCCGCCCCTGTGCCTTCTTCTTGAAGAAGCTCAGCCCGGCGGAGCGAAACTATGATGTGGGGGACCGGGAGTTGTTGGCTGTCGTCAAAGCCTTGAAGGCGTGGAGACATTGGCTTGAGGGGGCTAGACACCCTATTCTCATCTGGACTGACCACCGCAATCTGGAGAACATCTGGGCAGCGAGGAGACTGAACCCTCGCCAGGCAAGGTGGGCCATGTTTTTCATCCGTTTTGTGTTTATTCTTTCCTACAGACCAGGCTCCCAGAACGTTAACCTCTTTGGGCTAGGGTGCAGTATTTTCACGTCCGGATGAAAAGCGTACCCAGAGTAAACTGCTTGCTACTCAGGCCCAGAAGCTAGGATATGCATATTATTAGTAAATTTGGATAGAAAACACTCTGAATTTTCTAAAACTGTTGATGTCTGTGACTATAACAGAACTCATATGGCAGGCGAAAACCTCAGAAAAATCCAACCAGGAAGTGGGAAATCTGAGGTTTGTAGTTTTTCAAGTCCAATATACAGCCTATCCAATATACAGTGTAAATGGGGTCAGATTGCACTTCGTAAGGCTTCCACTAGATGTCAACAGTCTTTAGAAAGTTGTGGGGGAATTTCGCACTCTGCCATTTCACCGGATATTGTCGAGGGGTTCCCCTAGCGGAACGTCTAGCCGTAACAGGTTTTAAGGCAGACGCATTGTCCCGGCTGTATGACACAGAGGAGCGGCCCATGGATCCCACTCCCATACTCCCCGCCTCTTGCCTGGTGGCGCTGTGGGAGCTGAACGCGGACATTGAGCGGGCGTCACGTGCAGGGCTCGCTCCCCTCCAGTGTCCAGCTGGGTGTCTGTACGTTCTGTCCGCGACTGGCTGATCTATTGGGCACACACGTCACCCTCCTCTGGTCATCCTGGGATCGGTCGGACGGTGCGCTGTCTTATTGCGAAGTACTGGTGGCCCACTTTGGCTAAGGACGTGAGGGTTTATGTGTCCTCCTGCTCGGTGTGCGCCCAGTGTAAGGCTCCTAGGCACCTGACCAGAGGTAACAACCCTTACCCGTTCCACAACGGCCCGTCGGTGGATTTCATAACCGATCTTCCACCTTCACAGGGTAACACCACGATCTTGGTCGTTGTGGATCGTTTTTCTAAGTCCTGTTGTCTTCTCCCTTTGCCCGGTCTCCCTACGGCCCTAGAAACTGCGGAAGCCCTGTTTACTCACGTCTTCCGGCACTACGGGGTGCCTGAGGATATAGTGTCTAATCGGGTTCCCCAGTTTACATCGAGGGTCTGGAGGGCGTTCATGGAACGTCTGGGGGTCTCGGTCAGCCTTACCTCAGGTTTTCACCCCGAGAGTAACAGGCAGGTGGAGAGAGTTAACCAGGATGTGGGTAGGTTTCTGAGGTCTTATTGCCAGGTCCAGCTGGGGGAGTGGGCAGCGTTCGTGCCCTGGGCAGAGATGGCCCAAAACTCGCTCCGCCACTCCTCCAATAACCTCTCTCCCTTCCAGTGTGTACTAGGGTATCAGACGGTTCTTGCTCCTTGGCATTAGAGTCAGACCGAGGCTCCTGCGGTGGATGACTGATTCCGGCGAGCGAAAGGAACATTGGACGCCGCACATGTCCATCTTCAGAAAGTTGGCGCAGACCGTCACCACAGTGAGACCCCGGTGTTCGCACCGGGGGACCGGGTCTGGCTCTCGACCCGAAACCTGCCCTTCCGCCTGCCCTGTCAGAAGCTGTGTCCGTGGTTTGTGGGGCCATTTAAAGTCCTGAGGAGAGTGAACAAAGTATGTTATATGTTACAGCTTCCCCCCGATTACCGTATTAATCCCTCGTTCCATGTGTCAGGCCATTGGAGTTTGTGAGCTTTCATTAAATACTCTGTTTATACCAAGTTCGTTCTCCTGCGGCTAACTTCCCTGCCACCAGCACGCACCACATTACATTTATTTTTGTAAAGGAAAAGTCAAAACATGACAGCACTTTTAACTAACGCTGATACTAACAGTGTAGTGCAAGGGATTTATAGCCATAGAAATACATAATTAATTATACATGATTTACAGTATAATGTGCACCACTCACTTCTAGATTGTGACATCACCTCAGTCAGTAGCAGAACATCTGTCATCCGCCATTCAAATTACTTTATTCTGCCACTCCTGTGCACTCATCTAAGAAACTTTTCAAACTTGTATCGTGAGTGGTGGCAGATATGACCTCTGAAAGAATTATGAGGTACGATTCCAAGAGGATATACTGCCGTGACCTTTTGAAAGCCTTGAAACTCTTGACATAACCTGAAGTAATTTTCAAGGAATATCTTATAACTTTATAAGATTCCCGTTGGGCAAACTTTTGACACTACTAAACAACTTATTCTTATTCTTTGTTAGCCAATCAGGGGCGTAACTTTTGGGTTGGAAACAAAGGCCTGCAGCCACGATGGCTCTCTGTGGAAAAGATCTAACCCTGATTTAAGTAGTTTGGGAGCAATAATAGCAATAGTTATACTGTTAGTGACATCCCTGTGTCTCTCTGATTTCAGTTGAAACCGATTTACATAATTTCTGATGAGATAACCCTTTTGTTTTTCTAAATGTGTAATACCACATGCATACACAACTGCACATTTTAGACTACGGAAGTTCCGTCCCCAACTAGGGACAAAGGGTTGATCAAACCCATTATAATAAACACTGCGAGAGATGTAAATGCTCACCTCCAGTCCAGGGTTCCCTCCTAAACTCCTGCTAATTGCCAATTAGGTTTCCTCCTCACAGTGTATACTGTTCCCCCTTCCTCTCTCATTACATTCCATGACAGAGCAACCAGCTAGACACATTATTCCATCAAGAAATAGTTAACCCCTCTGCTTCCTCAACTTCATGTAATGGGCACTACTATTCAGGGAACATACTATTTGTAGGCTTTACATTCAATTTCACTCTTCTGGAAGTGGTGGGTTAGCCTAAAGCTTTGGACACAACGGCTGTGTATTGATTAAGATAAGACAGTCTCAGCAGATGGTGGTTGTGTCTCTACCTAGATGACGTGTTGGATGCAAGGGGAAGCAGTTGTTGATGAGAGCATTCAGGACTGCTTCGTGATATGCTGCTGGATCAGCATGCATAACCTTGCACAGCTTTTTGGCCCTGGGAAGTGGATGACTCCTTCTGATTGGATGTCATGTTTTATTGTTGAAGGGAAAGACAGCCCGAATCCCTGCCCACTGGGCAAAAAACAGGTTGAATCAACATTGTTTCCACGTCATTTCAACCAAAACATGATATGTGATGACGTTGAACCAACGTGGAAAACTGATTTGGATTTCTTTTTAAAGTCACCATCATTTGTAACCTAAATCCAATGACAGGGTGGCATATTTGGTTGATTTCATATTGAATTCACGTTAGTGGACAACTCAACCAAATGTAAATCAAAACTAGACATTGAACTGACATCTGTTGCCAGTGGGTATTGACCGTTGGATAAAGTAGTGTTTTTCTACTTTCCATCTGAAACATGATTTGAGCAACCATATGACATGTGCAGAGGACTGTATGTCTTGGTTTGTGTTACGAAGAAGGCAGATATTTGATTTTTGCAGGACCACCAATACATCATTGAGACACAGCTTGTCTGTATTCACAATAGCATTGTCTATAAAGATTGATTTTCAATTCATTTTTTATAATTTAACCAAATCACCAGTTGGTTCAGCTGTCAAACATTTTCCCCCTCCAGATAATTTCAATAATGCCATGTAAGAACCATAGCCTGAATCCAAATATAACTATAGTTAGAAAGACTATAAGTGAGATTTCCTTTTTTGGCTTGGTGTTCTGTAGTTTGTGACAGGGACATGAAGACCTAACACCAAGCTCCATACCCTGCAGTGTTCCAAGGGTTGAAAACACATGCTTCCGCCCTCAAGTACAAACAGCAGACGCCTTACCCCAAAGTTGTGCTTGCAGTTTTCAGGAACGTCCTGGTTTGTTGACTTAAGTGGAAGACTTAGACTGTGGGTGGAAAATAAAATCAAAGCCCAAATGCTCCTGGTCACTTCACAAGGAGAAAAAAATAAAAACATATTTGTTTGCTTTGTTGGTGTAGTAGAGTATTGTACAATTCTCAAAATAGCTTCCATGTCTTTGGTAAACCAAAGTGTAACCGGATGGTGAGTGTGTTTTATTGTAGGACATGCAGATGTCATCCCGCTGGGCAAAAATTGGTTGAATCACCATAATTTGTAACCTAAATCCAATGACATGAATCAATGTTTCCATTTCAACCCAAAAAATCAACATGATGATGTTGAATCAACGTGGAAAACTTCTTGAATTTGCAATAAGTCATCAACGTAAGGGCATTTTGTCTTTTTACATTTTTTTACACAACTTTTAACCTTTAATCTAATGACATGTTTTTTTAATATTAAATAATAATTTGAATTAAATTAGTTGACAACTCAACCAAATGTAAATCAAAACTAGATTTTTAACTGACGTCTGTGCCCAGTGGGATGGCCATGCAACATATGATCACTGATGGATGTACCAATGGGGTTCCTAACAACTGGCCTCTCATAACCAAAACTTTGTTTGCACTCTAGAATAAGACTCAGCTGACATTTTCAGTCTTTATAAAAGTTAATATTGTTGATTTTTTTAAAGTCACACAACCCACACTCTTCAACATAGTTTGAAAAGTCTATCTAGAACGAAAGACTGTGTGTTACCAGTAAATCCTTCAATTACTGATTAACATATCCTGCAAGAAGCCACTCTGTTTTAACATTTTACTCGACACTAAAATCCATTATTGTTTCTGATAATTTCCTTGTAGAATCAGCAAGAAATGCCAGTGCGTGTGACATATGGAGATGTTATGTGGTTCAATTTGGTCACATATTGATTTTGGTTTTGTAAAGGCAGTCATTGTTGTTCTCCTCCTCAAACGAGGAGGAGCATGGATAGGACCAAGATGCGGATTGAGGGAAATAAGCCATCTTTTGATGAACACAGCAAAACAAGACACTACAAAAAAACAAACGTGACTAACCTTCAACTGTCCTGTGTGGACACAGGAACAAACACCCACAAAACACCAGTGAAACCCTGGCTGCCTTTGTATGACTCTCAATTAGAGACAAACAATACACACCTGTCTCTAATTGAGAATCATACCAGGCCGAACACAAAACCCCACATAGAAATACAAACATAGACAAACCCACCCAACTCACGCCCTGACCAACTAAAATGAATACAAAACAAAGGAAAACAGGTCAGGAACGTGACAGAACCCCCCCCCTTAAGGTGCGAACTCCGGGCGCACCAGCACAAAGTCTAGGGGAGGGTCTGGGTGGGCGTCTGTCCACGGTGGCGGCTCTGGCGGTGGACGAGGTCCCCACCCCACCATAATCAATCCCCGCTTCTTTATCCCCCTCCCAATGACCACCCTCCCACTAACCCCACCTAAATGAAGGGGCAGCACCGGGACAAGGGGCAGCACCGGGACAAGGGGCAGCACCGGGACAAGGGGCAGCACCGGGACAAGGGGCAGCACCGGGACAAGGGGCAGCACCGGGACAAGGGGCAGCACCGGGACAAGGGGCAGCACCGGGACAAGGGGCAGCACCGGGACAAGGGGCAGCACCGGGATAAGGGGCAGCACCGGGATAAGGACCAGCACCGGGATAAGGGGCGGCAGGTCCTGGCTGAGGGACTCCGGCAGGTCCTGGCTGAGTGGCAGCTCCGGACTGTAGGGCAGCTCCGGACTGTAGGGCAGCTCCGGACTGTAGGGCAGCTCCGGACTGTAGGGCAGCTCCGGACTGTAGGGCAGCTCCGGACTGTCGGACGTCTCTGGCAGCTCCTGACTGGCGGGCGTCTCTGGCAGCTCCTGACTGGCGGGCGTCTCTGGCAGCTCCTGACTGGCGGGCGTCTCTGGCAGCTCCTGACTGGCGGGCGTCTCTGGCAGCTCCTGACTGGCGGGCGTCTCTGGCAGCTCCTGACTGGCGGGCGTCTCTGGCAGCTCCTGACTGGCGGGCGTCTCTGGCAGCTCCTGACTGGCGGGCGTCTCTGGCAGCTCCTGACTGGCGGGCGTCTCTGGCAGCTCCTGACTGGCGGGCGTCTCTGGCAGCTCCTGACTGGCGGGCGTCTCTGGCGGCTCCTGACTGACGGACGGCTCTAGCGGCTCCTGACTGACGGACGGCTCTACTGGCTCGGGACAGACGGGCGGCTCTAATGGCTCGTGGCAGACGGATGACTCAGACGGCGCTGGGCAGACGGATGGCTCAGACGGCGCTGGGCAGACAGATGGCTCAGACGGCGCTGGGCAGACAGATGGCTCAGACGGCGCTGGGCAGACAGATGGCTCAGACGGCGCTGGGCAGACAGATGGCTCAGACGGCGCTGGGCAGACAGATGGCTCAGACGGCGCTGGGCAGACAGATGGCTCAGACGGCGCTGGGCAGACAGATGGCTCAGACGGCGCTGGGCAGACAGATGGCTCAGACGGCGCTGGGCTTACGGGCCGTTCAGGCACCGCTGGGCAGACGGCAGACTCTGGCCGGCTGAGACGCACTATAGGCCTGGTGCGTGGTACCGGAACTGGAGGTACCGGGCTGAGGGCACGCACCTCAGGGCGAGTGCGGGGAACAGGAACAGGGCACACTGGACTCTCGTGGCGCACTCTAGGCCTGGTGCGTGGTACCGGAACTGGAGGTACCGGGCTGAGGGCACGCACCTCAGGGCGAGTGCGGGGAGAAGGAACAGTGCGTCCAGGGCTCTGGAGACGCACAGGAGGCTTGGTGCGTGGTGCCGGAACTGGAGGCACTGGGCTGGAGACACGCACCTCAGGGCGAGTGCGGGGAAGAGGAACAGGGCTCTGGAGATGCACTGGAAGCCTGGTGCGTGGTGTAGGCACTGGTGGTACTGAGCTGGGGTGGGAAGGTGGCGCCGGATATACCGGACCGTGAAGGAGGACACGTGCTCTTGAGCACCGAGCCTCCCCAACCTTACCAGGTTGAATGGACCCCGTAGCCCTGCCAGTGCGGCGAGGTGGAATAGCCCGCACTGGGCTATGCAGGCGAACCGGGGACACCACCTGTAAGGCTGGTGCCATGTACGCCGGCCCGAGGAGACGTACTGGAGACCAGATACGTTGGGCCGGCTTCATGGCACTCGGCTCGATGCACAACCTAGCCCTCCCAGTGCGGCAAGGTGGAATAGCCCGCACTGGGCTAAGCACGCGTACTGGGGACACCGTGCGCTTTACCGCATAACACGGTGTCTGACCAGTACGACGCCCTCTTACTCCACGGCAAGCCCGGGGAGTTGGCTCAGGTATCCAACCCGGCTTCGCCACACTCCCCTTTAGCCCCCCCCCCCAAGAAATTCTTGGGTGAGCCTCTCGGGCTTCCGGCCTCTCCTATGTGCTGCCTCCTCATACCAGCGCTCCTGGGCTGTGGCTGCCTTCTTCACCTCCCGAGAGCGGCGATTCTCTCCAACCCTTCCCCAGGGTCCCTTTCCGTCCATGATCTCCCAAGACCATTCCTCCTGTGTCCAGTGCCTTAGTTCCCTTTCTCTCTCCTCAATCCGCTTGGTCCTGTTGTGGTGGGTGTTTCTGTAAAGGCAGTCATTGTTGTTCTCCTCCTCAAACGAGGAGGAGCATGGATAGGACCAAGATGCGGATTGAGGGAAATAAGCCATCTTTTGATGAACACAGCAAAACAAGACACTACAAAAACTACAAAACAACAAACGTGACTAACCTTCAACTGTCCTGTGTGGACACAGGAACAAACACCCACAAAACACCAGTGAAACCCTGGCTGCCTTTGTATGACTCTCAATTAGAGACAAACAATACACACCTGTCTCTAATTGAGAATCATACCAGGCCGAACACAAAACCCCACATAGAAATACAAACATAGACAAACCCACCCAACTCACGCCCTGACCAACTAAAATGAATACAAAACAAAGGAAAACAGGTCAGGAACGTGACAGGTTTGATATGTCTTTGTGGAAGGAATGTTAATAAAGTTGGAGGAATGTCTGTTAGCAACTGACTATTCATAATACTATTGTGTGGGATGGAGCACGTTTTACTCATCATGAATAAATCAGATACGTAATAAAATAATAAGATTGACTTAGTTGTTGTTGTAATTCTTGATTTACTCTATTTCCATAATAATAATTTAAAAAATGCTAATTGCCCAAGAACACTGATATTACCTCTTAAGATAACTTTTATGTCTTGGGAATATCAATCCTGGAGATTTGATATCAATCTGATAGAAATGAAGTAGATGTAATGTTTCCCAAGGTGCCTCATTGAGAAAAGAGCAGCCATGGCATTAATTACCCACAGTAGATGTAATGTTTCCCAAGGTGCCTCATTGAGAAAAGAGCAGCCATGGCATTAATTACCCACAGTAGATGTAATGTTTTAAACGTGGAAGTTGGATTAGAGGTGTGACAAGTGTCAATCATATACTGTAGTGGTCCTACTTATTTATATTTAGCCTTTAGCAGTATTAACTTGTTTAGGAAAACAGTCCTAATGTTGGAAAGAAATGTCATCCACAGTCATATGTATTTATTTTCCAAGCTATAGGATACACTACTTTACATACAGCAGGTGTTTAAAGGACCAAAGAGTTTGGTCTGCTTCATTTAGCCATGGAAAAAATATTGCGCTACTGGTTTTGTCACGGCCCTAATTGATACATGTTTTAGAGGCTCCTGAGTGGCGCTGCGGTCTAAGAGACTGCATCTCAGTGCTAGAGGCGTCACTGCAGACCGTGGTTCAATTCCAGGCTGTATCACAACCGGCAATTATTGGGAGTCCCATAGGGCGGCGCACAATTGGCCCAGCGTGGTTAGGGTTTGGCCGGGGTAAACTGTCATTGTAAATAAGAATTTGTTCTTAACTGACTTGCCTAGTAAAATAAAGGCTAAATAAAAAATGTCCCTGATACAATTAAGGTCTGAGGGGGAGTGTTATGTGGCCAATATACCACGGCTAAGGGCTGTTCTTATGCACGATGGAACGCGGAGTGCCTGGATACAGACCGTAGCCATGGTATATTGGCCATGTACCAATCAGCATTCAGAGCTCGAACCACCCTGTTCATAATCAAAAATAAGTATAGAGACTATAAAAGGTTCCTCTAACTTAACAGAGAAGTTGCATTGGTGACAGCGTAGCTTGTAATGGAAATTATCTTCATACATGATCTTTCACATTGCCACGTGTGGAAGGGAGAGCTAGCAAATGTCTGCACAAACTTTAACACCCTACCTCACCCCAGCTGTCCATAGAAGACTGAAACATAAAATGATAGAGAGCAGACTAGAGCAAAGCATTAGGAAAACAACGTGTGAACAGAACCTCAGTCCTGATAGCCGGGCCCTCCCTGTTTTAAATGGTACCCAGAAGCAGAGGTACGGGAACTCCCAGCCAAAACAAACATGGCATTACACCGGGCCTGTATTCAATCAAAACCTATACAAAGGATTCCGGGGTCAAATCCAACATTTTGTTCCCTACAGTGAAATGTCTTAATGAATTAATTTTGTTTGAATTAACATGCAGTTTTCAGTTTACAGTGTGAAATAAAAATAAACTTGGTTTTGTTTCGAACTCGCAGTACAAGAATCCCAGGAAACCTGCTTACCAGCTTTGATTGAAAAAGGGCTCTAATGTCAAATTACACTGGACCTGTCATAAACAACAATAAATTATAAAACAATGTCACCCGTGTGTTTACCTGCCTGATGCCCCTCGCTTAAAGCTGTCCTGAGCAATTCATCTCCAATCATTGAATAAGACATGGAGGTGTCGAATTTCACTAAGGTATAACACAGTTTAAGACATGGAGGTGTCGAATTTCACTAAGGTATAACACAGTTTAAGACATGGAGGTGTCGAATTTCACTAAGGTATAATAACACAGTTTAAGACATGGAGGTGTCGAATTTCACTAAGGTATAACACAGTTCAAGCAGCTAGGATCCACTGTTCCAATGCTTATGTATTTCTTGAAGCTGCCGTTAAAATGCTTTTTCACAGCATATTGGGTTCCCCAATTCTCAAACAAAGTATTTTCTCATGCTCTTTTATCGATTCAGGGCTTCTTTTCAGGCACATTAAGTTACATTGTGATTTGAATATCTAAAAGCTCAATGTATTGCCATGTCTCTCCAAAAGTGATATAAGATTGACAGTTTAGACTGAAACCTTTGGAAAGTAGATTTTTGAAGGTAATCTCTGTATGTTTCCTCTTTGTGTAGAAAGCAATTTTCTTTTTTATGTCCTCCCAGAGAAATGTGCAGAAAAACAACTTTTGCATGAATTGTGGGTGGAGGAATTTTGACTCTGAAATCCAGGTATCGTGTTTCTGTAAAAAAGCCCTTGTTGGAGTTTTGCAAACCCATCTCCTCTACCACAATCCTGAATGTATCACCATCTGGCCCACAGCTGAAAACTATTAGGCTGTGCTGGAACTTCCTTCTTCTCACTATTTCACCCGGTTTCAAAGCAAGTAAGTCGCTTTTATTTTGGTGCTGCTGCCTGGTCATCTTTGCGTGTTTGTGTAATACCACTCGAAAGCCATTCTCTTATTTTAGTTTCTCTTGGCAACGGGGTAAAGCATCGGTTGGTCTGTTTGTTTGTCTCTTTTGCTGTTGGTAAGGGAGCTGGAATTTTCCTGTGTCTGATTGAATGAGAGAGAGAGAGCAAGAGAGAGAGAGCTCTGGGAGCAGCGCTGTGCTTGGTTTAGGCTGATTCAACTGTGGAATGTCGGGGTAAATTAATAAAGAGTTTTTGCTATGTCTAAGGTGTTTTGCGCTTAGCAAGCAAAATTCCAGAACGGGTGAACGCGAGTGAAGAAACAATGAAGCGCTGTTGTTTTCCGAGCGGCATTATGTTAGGGGACTGCAGTGCGTGTTTTCATCCCATGTCAAAAACTGGCTTACTTTTTTTTGTATGCGTATGGCTCAGATTTGCGGCTGCTAGAGAGGCTTTTAAAGGGACATCAACTTTGGGGATTTTTTTTTATTTGCGGATTGCTTTTTGGGTTTGAGAGAATATTTTTTTCCCTCTGGGTTCAAAGTAGGTAATTTCTGTTTTCCAACACATTCCAACTGTTTGAGTCAGTGAAGTAGAATTGCGCAACTGGCGGCAAGTTTTTCTGAGCAAATGACGAATGATAAATCTCGTGAATTAATTTCTGCCACATTTAGTGAATCATTTGCTTAAGGACCGGGGTCAATTTTTTTCAGGAAGTGATTTTAGTTTAAAACATATAAATAGCTTCTACTCAGTTTATTGATAATTCATTGGAAATTATAAGCAATTTTTAAAATAATTTAATTGGAATTTAAGTTTACCTGAACTGACTGCTTTCAATTCTAATTATCCCAGCCTTGATTTAATTAGAAGTGTTCGATGTGTAGTAGTAATACAAAATACATACATCCTGGAATGTTATTGTTGAATAATTAAATTGATTGCCGTTTTTTTGTTTGTTTTGTTTTTCAAACATTGTCCTTAATATCTTTGCGCATCATTGCTCCCAATTTAATATCACTCTTATTGTGTTGTGTACACTGATTGGAAACTGTTTAGCCATGGCATTAGGTGTCAATTTGCATTATTTTATGTCCTATTTGCTTTTATGATCAGACCTGATAGTGTTTATACACTACTGTAACTGCTCCGAGCATCAGCTTGTCCTCCGATGTTTTCGGTACACTGAGCGTACTGCAAACTGTAGTGAAGGGAGAAGAAACATCGATAGTTACATATCGGGATATTATTCATTGACAATATGTTGTCTCATATCATGTTATTGTTGCGGTAGTTGGCTGTACCTGCACTATACATCCACTATTTGTCCTTCAGCGCTTATTCTCCATCTTTGTATTAAATAGAGTGCAATTTTTCAGCACTTTTATTTCCATGACTGATCAAAACTCGTTTTCTCATGCTCTCTCTCTCGTCCCTCTGCAGAAGATATATAGTGAGCTATAGCCTATGTTTAGGAACATCGAAATGCAATAAAATCACAGTATTGAATTACAATACAGATAGAATCGTGAGACTCGCAATACATATCTTATTGGCATCTTAGTAGCGTGATAATATCGTATTGTGAGGTCCCTGGCTGTTCCCTGCCCTAGTAAACTGCATAATATTATGGTCTTTGTCGTCCCTCAGGAACAATCCATTCCCTCTAACTCTCCCGGCTATAGGTTACGCTACATACACGCTCCCGGGGAATTTTAAACCTGAGCAACTGCCTGTGAGAATAAGGATTGCTCAGCCGGTCTGATTCTCCAGACGGTTATATATCACCGCAACTGTGACCTCAAACATACCTGACCCCGATGCTTGCACAGTCACACTGCAGAGGGTTAATAGCAGTGGGGAAGGTTGCGACTCTGTGCTAAGACTGGGGATAAGGTTATCCCAAGAGAGGTTGACTCACCAGCCCAGGAAGCCATTAAAAATAGTAAACAGCTTCTGTCAATCATAATGAGGGACATCACAGAGTCAGTCCAGGCATACACAGCCCAACAGTAGAGTAAGAAAACATCCACAGTGAGAGGGTATTGTAACCTGCTCTCCTATATTCCCTTTGTGGTTGCCGTTAGATACACTGTAGGCTAGCACTTGGTATTTTCTGTGCCTCTGGATACTAGAATGGTATTTTTTTCAGGCAGTCTTAGGGAGGAAAAGTTCTCGCTTTGAGTTGGGTTGTCTGATATGATTCTGCTGAAATAGTGATTTGAATGTAATGTAGATCTTGTGTATCTTAGTCCTGATCTTCAACACAAGGTATAGATCCTGTCTTCATAAGAAGAGGAGTTCAAACCAAGTTCAGACTGTAAACTGTGAAGCCACATAAACAAAATGGAATGGTAGAGTAGTAGGCATTTATAGGCAGTAATGCAGCAAGCATTTCTGTTATCTTGTTTAAAACAGACAACTCACAAGGAAAAGGTGGGAAACTGGTATTGGCACTGGACTAGACAGATGCAGTCACACACTCTAGCTGTTGATGGCTTGTCTTTTTGACTCAGTTATAACCTTTTAACTTATGACATAATACTCTTACTTGGTAGAGTTTTGTGGAAAAGGGATAGCGTTTATATACCACAGTGCTGTAAGAGTGTGTTTGAATGCACTGTAAAGTAACAATTAACTACCTTACGGTGATTCTTGTTTTTTTTATGTGTCAGTTAACTAATTTAACATATGATGGTGATACCATGGAAGGCCAAAACTCCATCCCACCAAAACAGGATGAAATTTTATGCAGTCTTTTCAAACAGTTTTTACACTGAAAGGGCATTATAATTTTCACAGTATTATTCCAACCTCATAGTGTGGAAATACAGTTGAAGTCGGAAGTTTATATACACTTAGGTTGATAGGCTAATTGGTGGGGTACCTGTGGATGTATTTCAAGGTCTACCTTAAAACTCTGTGCCTCTTTGCTTCACATCATGGGGAAATCAGCCAAGAACTCAGAAAAAAATGGTAGACCTGTCTGGTTGTCTGGTTCATCCTTGGGAGCAATTTCCAAACGCCTGAAGGTACAACGTTCATCTGTACAAACAATAGTACACAAGTATAAACACCATGGGACCACGCAGCCGTCATAATGCTCAGGAAGGAGACGCGTTCCTTCTAGAGATGAACGTACTAAGGGTACAAAAGTATCTATATCCACAGTAAAATTAGTAGTATATCGACATAACCTGAAAGGCCGCTCAGCAAGCAAGAAGCCTCTGCTCCAAAACCGCCATATAAAAGCCAGACTACGGTTTGCAACTGCACATGGGGACAAAGATTGTACTTTTTGGAGAAATGTCCCCTGGTCTGATGAAACAAAAATAGAACTGTGTGGCCATAATGACTATCGTTATGTTTGGAGGAAAAAGGGGGATGCTTGCAAGCCAAAGAACACCATCCCAACCGTGAAGCACGGGGGTGGCAGCATCATGTTGTGGGGGTGCTTTGCTGCAGAAGGGACTTGTGCGCTTCACAAAATAGATGGCATCATGAGGCAGGAAAATTTTGTGGATATATTGAAGAAACATCTCAAGACATCAGTCAGGAAGTTAAAGCTTGGTCGCAATTGAGTCTCCCAAATGGACATTGACCCCAAGCATACTTCCAAAGTTGTGGAAAAATGACTTAAGTACAACAAAGTCAAGGTATTGGAGATGCCATCACAAAGCCCTGACCTCAATCCTATAGAAATTTTTGGGCAGAACTGAAAAAGCGTGTGTGAGCAAGGAGGCCTACAAACCTGACTCAGTTACACCAGCTTTGTCAGGAGGAATGGGCCAGAATTCACCCAACCTATTGTGATAAGCATGTGGAAGGCTCCCCGAAAAGTTTGACCCAAGTTAAACAATTTAAAGGCAATGTTACCAAATACTAAGTGAGTGTATGTAAACATCTGACCCACTGGGAATGTGATGAAAGAAATAAAAGCAGAAATAAATCACTCTCTGCTATTATTCTGACATGTCACATTCTTAAAATAAAGTGGTGATCCTAACTGACCTAAGACAGGGAATTTTTACTAGGAATTAAATGTCAGAAATTGTGAAACTGAGTTTTAATGTATTTGGCTAAGGTGTATGTAAACTTTCGACTTCAACTGTATATATATATAAAACACAGAAATCTTGTTGACTGCACTGGGCCTTTTTAAGGTTGATCCCTGAAATAATTTGTTCTTCCTATGGAAGTAGGTTGAGGTGGAAGATGGTCTCATAGCTGTTGTCGATAGGGCCTTAAGTCCTGTTGGTCAAGATCAAGAGAGAGAAACATCAAGGGGACATTTCCCCTTGAGCATTGTTCTACAGAGTAATGAGTCAGTATGCTCCAATGAGGGATACATGGTTTTCCAGATGTCACGTGTGCATCACAGGAGGCTATTATTTTCTGAAGGCATTTTGTAATGCTGACGTTTTTTCAAACTCCAGATATTGAATGTGGGTTTTTCAATCTTCCACTCGTAAAGTAGACTAAGCCTAAAGAATAATATTTCCCTATTAAATTGGGACTTCACATGCTTTAGACCCTACAAGACTGTGCAAAAAGCCTCTTTGGTACCATTTTCATCATGCTCAGAGTGACAAAAATAACTGACTTGGTGCCTAGCCTATTGCTTATTTGTCTAGCATCTCTAGATGTGCAGAGAAGTGACTCCTTCTCCCCTGAATTGTGGACATGCTTTCTGGCTCTGCATCGCTCTGAGGCAGGGACCAATTCTTTGGCTGTAAATAAGAAAGACAAGATGTAATTTTAAGTGACGAAACTGTTCTGTTTTGGCAGCAGTCTGGATATCCCAATCCACACCCTCTAGCTCATTCCAGTTAAGCTTTTCGCCCTGAATGACCTTTTATAGATGGAAAGAAAACCTCTCCCAATATCACAATGTGGTTTTAGACCTTTGTTAAATGAAGTTGAAGACCATGAAGACCATGGTGCTTGCCTACGGAGCTGTGAGGGGAACGGCACCTCAGTACCTTCAGGCTCTGATCAGGCCCTACACCCAAACAAGGGCACTGCGTTCATCCACCTCTGGCCTGCTCGCCTCCCTACCACTGAGGAAGTACAGTTCCCGCTCAGCCCAATCAAAACTGTTCGCTGCTCTGGCACCCCAATGGTGGAACAAACTCCCTCACGACGCCAGGACAGCGGAGTCAATCACCACCTTCCGGAGACACCTGAAACCCCACCTCTTCAAGGAATACCTAGGATAGGATAAAGCAATCCTTCTGCCCCCCCCCCCCCCCTTAAAAGATGTAGATGCACTATTGTAAAGTGGCTGTTCCACTGGATGTCATTAGGTGAATGCACCAATTTGTAAGCCGCTCTGGATAAGAGCGTCTGCTAAATGACTTAAATGTAAATGTAAATGTAAGTTATGTCTCTGCTGAAAATGTATATTTTTTTCTTAATCATTGCATGTCTAAACATTATCCTAGTATTCTTAGCGACTTATTGTAGGACGCTTGTTGCTTTGTAATTTTAGAAAGAAAAGAGTAGTTTGGTGCTATAGTTCTGTCTAAAATATGGGGATTTGCTCATTTTTCCATTTCCTTTTATAATGGGGAGAAATCATGGTCCTCAGTGGCATGCTGAAGGTTTTACACAATAGTCGGTCAGAGCTGGCATTCCCATGTGGGGACTCAGGTAATATCATAACACTATACTGTAGCTAGCATATACCTTAAAGCTAGACTAATTGATGCTAATTTCTGTTCCTGAATTACATCTCTCAAATTGGACAAATAAGACATGGGAATGCTTGCGATTGCTTTTCTGTCATGTCCAAGTATATGAAATAATGTTGTTTATGTATTATTAATACTAAAGCTTTTGACACACTATCCAGCTCACAGTTCACATCGATTAACTTTGAGATTAAGGAGTAAGGAAACATTACTGTTCTTTGCATGGAAACATTCACATGGAGCCTTCAATCACTTTTTGCACGTTGTATTATTGTAGAATGGATCACAGTCTCTCAGGTTTGGCTGTCAAATAGCTTAGCATGTTTGTACCTGCTAGGGGCGGCAGGTCGCCTAGCGGTTAAGAGCGTTGGGCCAGTAACCGAAAGGGCTCTGGTTCTAATCTCTGGGCCAACTAGGTGAAACATCTGTTGATTTGCCCTTCAGCAAGACACTTAACCCTAGTCGCTCTGGATAAGAGCTTCTGCTAAGTGACTCAAATGTCAGACTCCTATTTATCACCACACCCCTCTTTTAAAAAGTCGTCCTGAGACATAGTCCTCTTCACAGAGATGTGCGATTTTTGTCCCCGGCGTGTGAGAGTCATTATTTCCTGAATGTTGCAACACTCCTCTGCATTAGGTCAGTGGATAAAAATGTCCTTCCCGAAGTTAGAGTTTGTCTCAACTTGTGAAAAGATACAATTCTGGAACTACTGACTTCAGCTGGACTATTGTAAGCATTTAAATCTACAGTATATTCTATATATTATATACAGTGCATTAGGAAAGTATTCAGACCCCTTGACTTTTTCCTCATTTGTTACGTTACAGCCTTATTCTAAAATGGTTAAATCGTTCTTTTAATCAATCTACACACAATACCCCATAATGACAAAGCAAAAACAGGTATTTATACATTTTTGCAAGCTATTTTCAGGTGTCTCCAGAGATATTGGAACATGTTCAAGTCTGAACTCTGGCTGGGCCACTCAAGGACATTCAGAGACTTGTCACTCTTGCGTTGTCTTGGCTGTGTGCTTAGGGTCGTTGTCATGTTGGAAGGAGAACCTTTGCCCCGGTCTGAGGACCTGAGCACTCTGGATCGCTCTGGAGCAGGTTTTTAATCAAGGATCTCTCTGTACTTTGCTCCGTTCATCTTTCCCTCGATCCTGACTAGTTTCCCAGTCCCTGATGCTGAAAAACATCCCTACAGCATGACCTGCCACAACCATGCTTCACCATAGGGATGGTGTCAGGTTTCCTCCAGATGTGACGATTGGCATTCAGACCAAAGAGTTCAATCTTGTTTCTCATGCTCTGAGAGTCCTTTAGGTGCCTTTTGGCAAACTCCAAGCGGGCTGTTGTGCCTTTTACTGAGGAGTGGCTTCTGTCTGGCCACTCTACCATACAGCCCTGATTGGTGGAATAGTGCAGCTTTTGGAAGAGTCTTGGTAGTTCCAAACTTCTCCAATTTAAGAACGATGGAGGCCACTGCGTTCTTGGGGACCTTCAATACTGCAGGCATTTTTTGGTACCCTTCCCCAGATCTGTGCCTTGACACAATCCTGTCTTGGAGCGCTACAGACAATTCCTTCAGCCTAATGGCTTGGTTTTTGCTCTGATATGCACTGTCAACTGTGGGACCTTATATAGACAGGTGTGTGCCTTTCCAAATCATGTCCAATCAATTGAATTTAACACAGGGGGACACAAATCAAGTTGTAGAAACATCTGAAGGACGATCAATGGAAACAGGATGCACCTGAGCTCAATTTCTAGTCTCAGAGCAAAGGGTCTGAATACTTATGTGAATAAGGTATTTCTGTTTTATTTTTAATACATTTGCAAACATTTCTAATAAAATGTTTTCACTTTGTCATTATGAGGTATTGTGTGTAGATTGAGGTAAAAAAAGAGTACATTTTAGAAAAGGCTGTAAAGTAACAAAATTTGAAAAAAGATATGCTTTACATATTAGATATTTGGTTTACTTATTATATACACAGTGTACTTTACATTTGATATATACAGTATAATCTACATATTATATATACAGTATGCTCGACATATTATATACAGTATACTTTACATTATATATAGGATACTCTTCATAAGATGTATACAATATACTTTACATATAATATGTAGCGTATATATATGTAAATTATACTTTACATATGATATATACAGTATACTATTCATATTATATGTGCAGTATACTTTACATATTGTATATACAGTGTACTTTACAATAATAATACAGTACTCTACATAGTATATATGTAGTACACTCTACATTGTGTGTGTGCGTATATATATATACAGTATACTCTACATATTATACAGTACACTTTACATATTATATACATTATACTTTATATATTATAAAGTATACTCTGCATATTATGTATATAATATACTCCACATATTATGTATAATGGTATTGTCTACATATTATATATACAGTATACTTTGCATATTATATATACAGTATAGTCTACATATTCAGAAATGATTCACTCCTTGACTTTTTCCACTTTGTTTCATTACAAGGTGGGATTAAAATATATTTAATTTCGATTATTTTTTGTCAAAGATCTGCATAAAATACTCTGTCAAAGTAGAAGATTCAAACATCAAAATATAATAATAAACACAAATCATAATAAACACATCTATCTTGATTACATACAGTACCACTTTGGACACACCTACCCATTCCAGGGTTTTTATTTATTTTCACTATGTTCTACTTTGTAGAATAATAGCGAAGATATCAACTATGAAATACCACATATGGAATCATGTAGTAACCAAAAAAGGTTTAAAGAAATAAAAATGTATTTTTTATTTGAGATTCTTCAAAGCAACTACCCTTTGCCTTGATGACAGCTTTGCACACTCTTAGCATTCTCTCAACCAACTTCATGAGGTTGCATTGGGAATGCATTTCAGGTGTGCCTTGTTAATTTGTGTAATTTATTTCCTTCTTAATGCGTTTGAGCCAATCAGTTTTGTTTTGACAAGGTAGGGGTGGTATACAGAAGATGGCCCTATTTGGTAAAAGACCAAGTCCATATTATGGCAAGAACAGCTCACCGGTGTTAACCCCGGTGTCCTGGCTAAATTCCCAATCTGGCCCTCAAACCATCATGGTCACCTAATAATCCCCAGTTTATAATTGGCTCATTCATCCCCCTCCTCTCCCCTGTAACTACTCCCCAGGTCGTTGCTGCAAATGAGAACGTGTTCTCAGTCAACTTACCTGGTAAAATAACGGTAAAATAAATAAATAAAATAAATAAGCAAAGAGAAACAATCCGGAAAATTTACAGAACTTTTAGTGTTTCTTGAAGTGCAGTCGCAAAAACCATTAAGCGCTACAGTATGATAAAACTGGCTCTGCTGCAGAGGATAAGTTCATTAGTTAACTGCACCTCAGATTGCAGCCAAAAACATACTTCACAGAGTTGAAGTAACAGACACATCTCAACATCAACTGTTTAGAGGAGACTGCATGAATCAGGCCTTCATGGTCGAATTGCTGCAAAGAAACCACTACTGAAGGACACCAATAAGAAGAAGAGACTTGCTTGGGCCAAGAAACACGAGCAATTGACATTTAAAATGTTTGAAATGGTCTGATGAGTCCAAATTTGATACTTTTGGTTCCAATTGCCATGTCTTTGTTGAAATGCAGAGTAATTGTGGTTCCCACCGTGAGGCATGGAGGCATGATGGTGACACTGTCAGTGATTTAATTGACGAACGCTCAATACTTGTTGAATATGGCCGGTGTCAGTAAATGTCAGCAAAAAAAGCGTAATTCAATTGTTGCCAGCAGCACAGTTAGTCACCAACCCTCTGGATAACATGAAAATAGCCTAACCAGCTCTGTTAGGGCGAGTAAAATGTTCAGATTGGGATGTTCTCTCATTATGTGTCTGGAAGTAGCTAGCAAGCTAGCTAATGTTAGCTTGGGTGCTTGACTCGGCTCAACCCTCCTCCTCGGCCAGAGTGTCCAGTGTGCGCTTGAACGCGCCGAGTACAAAACGCTCTGAATTTACAAATGGACAATCTGACAGCACAGTTGCAGTCACCAATGCTCTGGATAACATAACAGCCTAACCAGCTCTACTATGGCGAGGAATGTTCAGTGAGCTGTAATCTCATTTGTGCCTAGAAGTAGCTAGCATGTTAGCTTGGGTGCCTGACTGCGATTTTTGTATTTATTTTTTATTTTATTATGAACGAAACAAATACAAAAACAGAAATATACAAACAAGAGTACATAAACCTAAGACAGGGGTATTACATATTGAGATACATTTTCAATTTGTCAAAGTTTTTTGGTACGTATTGCTTTTTTTGTTTTTACACTTGCTGATAATGTCAAAGAATATAAATATTATTATCTTAAACAACATGAAGAGTTTTGTTCTGCGCCCAGTTCATTTTATGGATAAGAATCTGCCATGAAAAATAAACAGATAAACTTTCACTGTTAAATCAGGATCCATATAATTTTGATCAAAACATATCAGAGTCTTTCAAACTAACATTAATAGTAGTTTCTTTTAAAATGAAATCTTCTAACTTGCTCAAATCTTCTGACATAAGAACAGTCCCAAAATAAATGGTCAAGAGTCTCTGGGTCACAACCACAAAATACATATTTGTTATCAATAGCTATTTTGAATCTGTGTATAGTAAAGGTCTTTACAGGGGTTATTGACTGCTGTTGTTAGTACAGAATGCTCAATCAACCCTTAAAGAGATGGGTGGGGCTAAAGCTTAAGATAGTGTGAACGATGCTGAATGGTTGTAGACAAAGAAGTCCAGTAGTAGTACCAAAATATTCATGTCATTTTCTCATAAGTGAGTTTACAACTTTTACAACTTTCAAAGCAAAATTACTTTCCCATTATTCCTCAACTATAGTGTATGCTGTACCATTTTAGGGCTCTGAGTCTCTACTTGTATCCA
The DNA here is from genome assembly GCF_029448725.1 of Salvelinus fontinalis. Taxonomy (NCBI): domain Eukaryota; kingdom Metazoa; phylum Chordata; class Actinopteri; order Salmoniformes; family Salmonidae; genus Salvelinus; species Salvelinus fontinalis. The sequence goes on from NC_074687.1 coordinate 9,697,489, forward strand.
ATGTAAAAAAACAAAAACATTTCATTTTTTTCTCCATAAGACCGATTTGAGCCGATCGGTCACATATTTACAACAGGAGTATAGCCTACCTGGCTGGCATTAAAATAAACTATGGGGAAATGGCGTCCTCCATTCACTATTTAAGTGCATAGATGACATGTATTTTTTTTCCCGCTGCACCTTTTTTGATACAGGTGCATGATAATGGTCCATTCTAATTCAAAACAAATGTCACACAAACTCAGCAAAAAAAGAAAATGTCACTTTTTCACGACCCTGTCTTTCAAAGATAATTGGTAAAAATCCAAATAACTTCACAGATCTTCATTGTAAAGGGTTTAAACACTGTTTCCCATGCTTGTTCAATGAACCATAAACAATTCATGCACATGTGGAACGATCGTTAGTGTCTTAACAGCTTACAGACGGTAGGCAATTAAGGTCACAGTTATGAAAACTTAGGACACTAAAGAGGCCTTTCTACTGACTCTGAAAAACACCAAAAGATGCCCAGGGTCCCTGCTTATCTGCGTGAACGTGCCTTAGGCATGCTGCAAGGAGGCATGAGGACTGCAGATGTGGCCAGGGCAATAAATTGCAATGTCTGTACTGTGAGACGCCTAAGACAGCTCTATAGGGAGACAGGACAGACAGCTGACCGTCCTCGCAGTGGTAGACCACGTGTAACAACACCTGCACAGGATCGGTACCTCCGAACATCACACCTGCGGGACAGGTACAGGATGGCAACAACTGCCGAGTTACACCAGGAACGCGCACAATCCCTCCATCAGTGCTCAGACTGTCCACATTAGGCTGAGAGAGGATGGACTGAGGGCTTGTAGGCCTGTTGTAAGGCAGGTCCTCACCAGACATCACAAGCAACAACGTCACCTATGGGCACAAACACAATGTCGCTGGACCAGACAGGACTGGCAAAAAGTGCTCTTCACTGACGAGTTGCAGTTTTGTCTCACCAGGGGTGATGGTTGGATTCGCGTTTATCGTTGAAGGAATGAGCGTTACACCGAGGCCTGTACTCTGGAGCGGGATCGATTTGGAGGTGCAGGGTCTGTCATGGTCTGGGGCAATGTGTCACAGCATTAGCGGACTGAGCTCGTTGTCATTGCAGGCAATCTCAACGCTGTGCGTTACAGGGAAGACATCCTCCTCCCTCATGTGGTAGCCTTCCTGCAGGCTCATCCTGACATGACCCTCCAGCATGACAATGCCACCAGCCACACTGCTCGTTCTGTGCGTGAGTTCCTGCAAGACAGGAATGTCAGTTTTCTGCCATGTCCAGCGAAGAGCCTGGATCTCAATCCCATTGAGCACGTCTGGGACCTGTTGGATCGGAGGGTGACGGCTAGGGCCATTCACCCAGAAATGTCCGGGAACGTGCAGGTGCCTTGGTGGAAGAGTGGGGTAACATCTCACAGCAAGAACTGGCAAATCTGGTGCAGTCCATGAGGAGGAGATGCACTGCAGTACTTAATGCAGCTGGTGGCCACACCAGATACTGAATGTTACTTTTGATTTTGACCCCCCCCCCCTCCCCCCTCTCTTTGTTCAGGGACACATTAATCCATCTCCTTTAGTCACATGTCTCTGAAACGTGTTCAGTTTGTCTCAGTTGTTGAATCTTATGTTCATACACATATTTACACATGTTAAGTTTGCTGAAAATTAACACAGTTGACAGTGAGAGGATGTTTCTTTTTTTGCTGAGTTTATATATTATTTAGTATATGTAAAGACAAGTTAAAATCAAGAATAGTCTGATGGTTGATGATATCACTTGTGAATGATTTCCAGTATAAGAAACATTGCCTTTTTTGTAACTTGTTCGAATCATTGTGGCACACCTCACGTAGCCTTGCCCATAGGGCTATATATTTTAATAGGGTTTGTATCACAACTAAAGTGGCCAAATAACTTCTTAAAATGAAGCCCGTTAATCTGCTTTACAAGGGGTGTGGAGCCTAACTGGCATATATAAGCAGCACGTGAGTTTCAAGTTTGGGGAAGATAATTTTCACTGGAAAAATGCACCTTTATAATAAAAGCATTACATGCATAGTTGCATTTGCGGTAATTTTCATTATGGTTTCTGCTAATGGAACATTTGTGCTTATAGCCTATTATCATGTGCAAATTGCTGCGCTGATAATGTGAAGAAATAGCCTAATCGTTTATTAACATTTTAAGCTAAACGTTTTGAGATGTTGCATCAGCCACATTGCATAAAACATGTTTTTAATGCTAGGGGGGGTTGTATTAATTAGGAATCTATCCCACAACTGTCCCAGACTCTTTTGAATATTTATTTCTCACACAGAATAGAATAGGGCGACTTTTGTACTATGGGGGATAGTAGATTGACAGACTAGTGATTTTGCTGTTTGTTAGGCATACTCATCTTGTTGGCTGACAAAGTAAATGTGGACAGTTCTTCCAATATCTTCAATATGCACCTCGGAATTGGATAAGGACCCACACAGTTGTCATGTCTTTGACATCATTAAATTGAAGACTGTTATTTTATCAAATCAATTCTCTGTAATTATTATTACGTGATTAAACTAATCATGTAAATGTAATTAACTAGGAAGTCGGGGCACCAAGGAAAATCTTCAGATTATAAAGTTACAATTTTCCTAACAACTTTTCAGATATTTTAATATCTGATCAATTAGTCTTCTAATTAATGAATTATTCTTTACCTCACGTTAGTCTCATTCCAAACGTTGTAAATTGTTTGTTATCTGCACAAACCCAGCCTTTACCATGAATCATCCGTACATCAATTGTCTTAATCATTTATTTACTAACTAAATAATCACAGAGATGCATAAACAAACAGTAGGGGATGTTCCCTAGTGGGCTAAACCGATATGACAGCTTGGTGGACAAAGGGAAGTGGGTGTGGACTGAGGAGGGCTGGAATTACATGAGTCACTCCACAGTTGCTAATTATATTGATTGAAATGCTAATCCTTTGCACATGAACGCTCACTCATTCGGGAATAATTGCAATCAATATATATTTACGCTCAGTGTGTCATCATGATCTCTGTTGGAATCGTCTGTCTTTCTGTTGGAAAGTTCATCTGATCGTCTCTCTGCTTCCATGAAGTCTTTCGTGGTTAGAATGGATACCTCAGAGTACCATTCAGAAATGTTGTTATAGAATAGAAGTTTCGGCGGTTGTCGGTCTTCAATGGTACATTATTTCTAGCTGCAGACTAGTAATTAGTATCGAAGAGTTGCTCTTATTCTGTCGTGATCAATAGTCTCAGAGTTTAACCATTTGGTATGGTTAGGAATTCAAGAACCATTACAAACTGAGGATGTTGTGGTCTCCACTCAAACCTTTGCTCCCTCAGTTGACCGAGGTATGCGTGATCTGAAGGGGTTTCTTCAGGTGGGTTTTTTATTTGTAACAGCAGAAAAGGGCTGTCCCATGAGCCAGATCATGTTTGTGCTCACAGGGGCGGGCCAATGACTTAGTTAAACTTTGAAGGGAATACAATTCTCTCACATTAACGGTTCAACATCACCTTACATCATTTCACATAGTTTCATCTTTACTCATACATTTTATACAATAATTAGACGCAAACCTCATAACAGAGGCTCCTGTATAAACAGAGTTATGGTAATGTGGCTGTATTGTCTTTCATGAGGTCACAACATGAAACAAAACGGACCGGGTCGTAGCTGGCTACTCCACCGACCGTTTACACATTCTTCAAAACATGGATATTGTTCAGTTCTCAAGTTCTGTGATGTAGAAGAAGTTCCTTTGTTCTACTGTGAAACTCTCTATACTGCCTGGCCCTGAGGAGAGAGTCTCCTCCGGGAATTTACGACCTGAGATAACAGAACCTGGGTTTGAGAGAGAGAACGAACTCGCTATACCCAAAGAGGGCCACGTCATGACAGAGATGTGTCCGTCTTAACTTGTAACCTGTACGGAGAGCAGTGTGAGTAAGAGACACTTCGGATTGCGCAGCACTTAGTGAGAAGGGCACAACTGCTACTGGCTGCAAAAGGCATGTATGTTTTAGGGTGCATTATGGCCACAAATGGGATGCCAGCGTGAGATTTGAGGCAATATGAAGTGCTTGTCAAATTGTGAATGAGAGACTATTGGAGTGTGTACAGCCTGTGTGAAAAAACAAAGCAGAGCTCATGCCTTTCAAGTGACTTTTTTCAAATCATCATGCAGCCTTACAGTAGCTTGCGAAAGGATTCACCCCACTTGGCATTTTTCCTATTTTGTTGCCTTACAACCTGAAATTAAAATTGATTTTTGGGGGGTTTGTATCATTTGATTTACACAACATGCCTACCACTTTGAAGATGCACATATTTTTTTCTTGTGAAACAAACAAGAAAAAGACAAACTGAACTTGAGTGTGCATAACTATTCACCCCTGAAATTCAATACTTTGTAGAGCCATCTTTTGCAGTAATTACAGCTGCAAGTCTCTTGGGGTATGTCTCTATAAGCTTGGCATATCTAGCCACTGGGATTTTTGCCCATTCTTCAAGGCAAAACTGCTTCAGCTCCTTCAAGTTGGATGGGTTCTGCTGGTGTACAGCAATCTTTAAGTCATACCACAGATTATCAATTGGATTGAGGTCTGGGCTTTGATTAGGCCATTCCAAGACATTTAAATGTTTCCCCTTAAACCACTTGAGTGTTGCTTTAGCAGTATGCTTAGGGTCATTGTCCCGCCGGAAGGTGAACCTCTGTTCCAGTCTCAAATCTCTGGAAGACTGAAACAGGTTTCCCTCAAGAATATCATTGTATTTAGCGCCATCCAACATTCCTTCAATTCTGACCAGTGTCCCAGTCCCTGCCGATGGAAAAACATCCCCACAGCATGATGCTGCCCCACCATGGTGTTCTTGGGTGATGAGAGGTGTTGGGTTTGCGCCATCTAGAAGAAAAAGAAACGCACACCTATTTAGGCGAGGTGCTGGCTAGCAGAGTAGAACACCTGAAAATAAAGGAGAGCCGCACACTCTAGGAGTTCAGATGCAAAAATGTAATGTCCAACGTTTCAACAGCCAAGCTGTCTTCATCAGGGTATAATCACAAACACTGCGAGATGACTCGTTTATATAGTGTCAAAAGACACACAGATGTCTGTAATCATGGCCAAGTGTGGCCTAATATCATTGGTTAATTCTCAAATATTAAAATGGCATACAAAGAACTGCATACAAAAAACAAATGGATAGCATACGATCATAGATGCATTTTAGACTACACAAGCTTACAAACAATTATAATGGCATAAGTCACAATAATCACAAGAATGGCTTCAGATCAAAGTCTACGTTGAGACCGAAGGGAGCAAGTGTTGAGGGAATTAAATAATTCCTCTAATGTACTCATTTATTAAAATCAATCTGTCTATTTATAAGAATTTGTAAGATACTTATTAACATAAAATAGACAGGATACAGTCTTATTAAAATTAGATAATAGTATTTATTCTCAGAGCACGCTACCATTTGACCATAAACAACAGTTTATATACAAGATATGACGTCATAGGTTACAGAATAAATCTCCTCGTCCTGACCAATATAAAACAGGTTCAAAAGTTCATTCCAACTTCCCAGCGCGCACACATGACACACAATATAATCTATTCTCCTGAAGGCTCACTATTATTTATTACCACTTTAGCAGACAACTCAAGATAATGGAAGACCTAAAAAGTTACTCACTGCTTTATCCAAACATCTCAGGGCTAAATTGGGTCAGTTCAACCATAGTTTAACGACCCTTTCTGCTGACTTTTCTGCACAAATCTCTTTTCACAAGGCGTGCAGAGTTCAATTAGTTATAGTTTTATCTAAATCTAGAAATTGTTTGAATTATTATTAACAAAATTCCTAACAGCAAGGGTCTTTAAATTAAAGTTCCAGGCAGCCTCTGGTTTTAACAATACATTATCAAGGTCACCCCCTCTCCTAGAGGGGCATGTTCGATGCCAATATAATGCAGAGACAAAATCGAGTGGTTTGCTTCCAAAAAGTGAGCCGCAACTGGGTAACTCGAGTTTTTGCACCTAATGGTGCTACGATGCTTTGAGATACGTACTTTTAATTCGCGCTTTGTTTTAACCACAACATTTTTACCACAAGGACATGTTAAAGATAAATAACTGCCTTAGTGGAGCATGTAATAACATGTTTGATTGGGATCGATTTCCCTGTTTGTGGGTGTTTGAAGGATCTACATTTATAAGTGTTATTGTATTGAGCACAGCCATTACACTTGTAATTTCCATCCAGTAGGGGCGCGAATAGACATTGTTCAGGAATATCTTGGGGTGATGAATCAGTGTACCAATTGGTCTCTGAGATTTCTGCCCCGCGAGAATACGACCAAGGGAAGGCCCGAAATCTCGGTAATGTGTTTATCATCGTATTTTAGAATGTGCCAATGTTTGTGAACGATTCCCTTAATTTTTTCAGAGCACTTTGAATAGCGGGTAGTTAGAGTTTGCGCCAGACATGGCGTTTTCCTTGATGGCAAAAAAGCTACATTGTAGTCTAATCTGACCAGAGTACCTTCTTCCATATGTTTTGAGAGTCTCCCAAATGCTTTTTGGTGAACACCAAATGTGTTTGCTTATTTTTTTTCTTTAAGCAATGCCTTTTTTCTGGCCACGCTTCCGTAAAGCCCAGCTCCGTGAAGTGTACGGCTTAAGGTGGTCCTACGGACAGATACTCCAATCTCCGCTGTAGACCTTTGCAGCTCCTTCGGGGTTATCATTAGTCTCTTTGTTGCCTCTCTGATTAATGCCCTCCTTGAGTTTTGGTGGGCGGCCCTGTCTTGGCAGATTTGTTGTGGTGCCATATTCTTTCCATTTTTAATAATGGATTTAATGGAGCTCCGTGGGATGTTCAAAGTTTCTGATATTCTTTTATAACCCAAACCTGATCTGTACTTCTCCACAACTTTGTCCCTGACCTGTATGGAGAGCTCCTTGGTCTTCATGGTGCCCCTTGCTTAGTGGTGTTGCAGACTCTGGGGCCTTTCATTACAGGTGTATATATACTGAGATCATGTGACACTTAGATTGCACACAGGTGGACTTTATTTAACTAATGTGACGTCTGAAGGTAATTGGTTTCACCACATCTTATTTAGGGGCTTCATAGCAAAGGGGATGAATACATATGCACGCACCACTTTTCAGTTTTTATTTAATTTTTTGAAACGACGCTTTTTATTTCACTTCACCAATTTGGACTATTTTGTGTATGTCCATTAAATGACACCATGTAATCCACCAAGGGGGATGAATACTTTTGCAAGGCACTGTACAATATATTAAAAATCAAAACATATAGCCCAACATTTGTAGAACAACTAAAGTTACATTAATAACTGTATATTAATGTAACGATGTTCCTCCTCCTCTCCATTTTCGGAGAAGGAGGAGTATTGAGGGAACCAAGGCGCAGCGGATTGTGAAGACATAATGATTTATTGAAAACACGACAAAATAACAAACACGACGTAGACAGAAAACGAACTATACTTGAAAATGATACAAAATAACAAAACGAAAGTAGACAGACCTGAACGACGAACTTACATACAACGTGAAGAACGAAATGAACAGGAACAGACTACATGAAATGAACAAACCGTATACAGTCCCGTATGGTGCAAACATTGACACGGACACAGGAGACAACCACCCACAAACACACAGTGATAATGCCCTACCTAAATATGACTCTTGATTAGAGGAAAATGCAAACCACCTGCCTCTAATCAAGAGCCATACCAGGCACACCGAAACCAACATAGAAACAGATAACATAGACTGCCCACCCAAAACACATGCCCTGACCAAAAACACATAAAAAACAACATAAAACAGGTCAGGACTGTTACAATTAAGCATGGAGGAGTACCTATTTCTTTTATTAACCGCTCAACACAGAATAGTGACATGTGCGCACTCCCTCAAATCGTTTGGAGAAAATATTTATATTTTTCAGTTTTGTTTAATTGTATTCTTCATACTATCAAATAATGTTACAGAATGTAAGCTAATCTTGTCTGCTAAATGAACTAGTGTAGCCCACAACATTTGGTATAGCCACATCAGGACCGAACATAAGGACAACTCAGAGTATGCTATTCATTTCTTCTGAAGTAGACTACATTACCTTCATATCATGCTTCTTTTTTATTTATTTAATTTATCTTTTATTTCTTATTTACAATGACGGCCTACCCCAGCCAAACCCGGACGACGATGGGCCAATTGTGGGACTCCCAATCACAGCCGAATGTGATACAGCCTGGATTCGAACCAGGGACTGTAGTGACGCCTCTTGCCTCTCGTGTGGAAGCCAGGAGATGCTAAATATGTTTATTAATTAACGGTCAATTACTGTGAGACCGACAGTTATTTGCTTGACAATCACTGGCTAATTACATTTTGTGACTTCAACAGCCCTAGCCAGACGCACCGGTTTGTGTCAAGAACTGCAAGGCTGCTGGGTTTTTCACACTCAACAGTTTCCCGTGTGTATCAAGAATGGTCCACCACCCAAAGGACATCCAGCCAACTTGGCATAACTGTGGGAAGCATTGGAGTCAACATGGGCCAGCATCCTGTGGAACAGTTCTGACACCTTGTAATGACCCATTTGAAGTGTGTTCCTAATGTTTGGTTTACTCAGTGTGAATACTTTCTGATGGCACTGTATCTGTCAGTGTCACAGAAGATGGCATAGCACATGTTTAACTGTGCTCTTGGTCTGCTGCAGTGTCATGGTCAATTGTGTAATGCTGTGTCAAATACAAATCATCATATTCAGTATCTATGTACTGTACATCTACTCATCGTATGCATTCTCTGTCGAGCATCTGAATAAGGTTTCTACAGCATATTCATGTCTGCCATGAGATCTTCAGTATGACACATTACACACAATGGTCAGTGTCATCCTCATTGCATACAATTCAGCATTGAAGGACTACTGTAGCCGGATGCTATATTATCCATCTAGAAAGGAAGTTGTCGCCCTTCAGTTGGATCAAAGGGATACATAACAAAGACGGGAGCCTTTTTAATTACATCTTTTTTTTAATGGACTTTTCAATCATATGGACGGTTCAATTCTGTTCTGTTGTTTGATTCACAACAGCTGTTATGTCTGGACAATAAAGTCATTTGTATTCTTGGGACTCATCTGAGACATTTTATTTGGTTCCTTAGCAGAATATTTATCAGAATATGTTTGCTTTAAAGTGTAATGTACGTCATGAGTAAAATTAGTTATATCAATGCTTCATTCCATTTAAGTTTTGCAGGAGTGGATGTTTTGAATGGAAACATATCGAGGTATAATGAAGTTGACTCAGAAATGGGTTTCTACCTTTTCCCAAAATCACTGGCTGAGAAGGGATTCTATCACTATGGAAGGGACTTGATCAATACTTGTAAGGAAAGAGATGAAGAAAGAAGCAGCAACTGTCAAAATAATTGAGTCAACCTATTCTGAGGCAGAACTTACTTATGTATAGTAGCTATCTGTGTGAGTTAAGAACAGATTTTGGAAATTGGCATTTCAAATCCAATTTCAATTCGTCACATGCGCCGAATACAACAGGTGTGTAGACCTTACAATGGAATGCTTACTTACGAGCCCCTAACCAACAGTGCAGTTTGAAAAAATACAAATAAGAGATTAAAAGTATCAAGTTATTAAAGAGCAGCAGTAAAAACTAACAATGTATACAAGGGGCTGCCGGTACAGAGTTAGTTCAGGTAGTATGTACATGTAGGTAGAGTTAATTAAAGTGAATATGCATAGATGACAACAGAGAGTGGCAGTGGTGTGGGTGGGGGGGGGCAATGCAATTAGTCTGGGCAGCCATTTGACTAGATGTTCAGGAGTCTTATGGCTTGGGGGTAGATGCTGTTTAGAAGCCTCTTGGACCTAGACTTGGCGCTCCAGTACTGCTTGCCATGCGGTAGCAGAGAGAACAGTCTATGACTAGGGTGGCTGGAATCTTTGACAATTTTTAGGGCCTTCCTCTGACACCGCCTGGTATAGAGGTCCTGGATGGCAGGAAGCTTGGCCCCAGTGATGTTCTGGGCCATTCGCACTACCCTCTGTAGTGCCTTGCGGTCGGAGGCCGAGCAGTTGCCATACCATAGGCAGTGATGCAATCCGTCAGGATGCTCTCAATGGTGCAGCTGTAGAATCTTTTGAGGATCTGAGGACCCATGCCAAATCTTTTCAGTCTCCTGAGGGGGAATCGGTTTTGTCGTGCCCGCTTCACAACTGTTTTGGTGTGCTTGGACCATGTTAGTTTGTTGGTGATGTGGACACCATTTTAAACCTTGCAATGTTAATGTGCTCTTAATGCTTTGTTGTATAATGTCTTGATTCCTCATTCTCATTCATACATACTCAGTAAAAAAATGTTGGGGAGAGATTGCAAGGTTGTAAAATGAACTTTAAGTTGAGCTTCTCCTCCTTATCGCCATTTAGCTTTGGTATTAAAAGTTCTCACTTGGTTGGGATCATCAGTAAATGGTCAAAGAGAGCATGTACGTACTGTAACCCGATAATGCCTTTGCCTATTCACTGTTCATACATGTACGTACTGTAACCCGATAATGCCTTTGCCTATTCACTGTTCATACATGTACGTACTGTAACCCGATAATGCCTTTGCCTATTCACTGTTCATACATGTACGCTATATCCAGCAGAGTTTAATATGACAGCATTGAACCTCGCTTTATGTGCAAGCTAAAACTTTTTCATGACTTTGCTGATATAAGAAGCCTTACGTGTTGCTACAATAACTAATCTACTTTGGTTGGATTTATTCAGGCAGCCACCGACAAGAATATAACCCCTTTCTCCCAGTAAGGTTATGCTGTAATGCAACAGATTGTGGCAAAAATAAATAAATAGTAAAACAATTCCAGAAAATGGTCTCAAGTGATATTTACTGTTACTACGAAGTCGACCAGCAGTAGTTGATTTCTTTTGACCTTTGACCTGTTTTATTGTGATATATCGACAGTGACTAACAAGTCTAGCCATCAAAAATACCAAGATGGTCAACTCCCCTACTCAGATGGTAAATGGCTTTAACCCAAAGGTAAACACAAGGTGTTTTGCAGGTGGGCCTAGGTTTTCATCGGTGGATATTCTGACTTCTTAAACATTGGCTTTCTGTCAGAGGGTAGGTTTCCTAAATCACAGGCTGACATTGAAAATGTTCCAGGTTATAGCCTACTACCATGTGCGCTTTGCTGTGCTGATAATGTGAATAAATAGCCTAATTGTTTTTTAACATTTTAAACTAAACGTTCTGAGATGTTGCAACAGCCACATTGCATTAAAAAAAATATGCTACGGGTTGTATTAATTTGGGATCTATCGCATCCCACAACTGTCCCAAACTCTGGAATATTTATTTCTCGCACAGAATAGAATAGGTCGACTTTTGTACAATGGGGATACTAGATTGACAGACTAGTGCTTTTTCTATTTGTTAGAACTACTCATCTCGTTGGCTGACAAAGTAAATGTGGACAGTTTTTTCCAATATCTTCAATATGCACCTCGGAATTGGATAAGGACCCACACAGTTGTGTCACCGATGTGTCTGTCTTAACTTGTAACCTGTACGGAGAGCAGTGTGAGTGAGAGACACTTTCGGATTGCGCAGCTCTTAGGGAGAAGGGAACAACTGCCACTGGCTGATAAAGGCATGGATGTTTAAGGGTGCATTACGGCCACAAAGGGGATGCTGCCGTGAAATTAGAGGCATTATCAAGTGCTTTTCAAATTGTGAATGGGAGTGTGTACAGCCTGCGTGAAAAAACAAAGCAGAGCTCATGCCTTTCAAGTGACTTTTTTCAAGTCGTCATTAGTCTCATCATGCAGCCTTACAATGTATTAAAAATCAAAACATATAGCCCAACGTTTGTAGAACAACTAAAGTTACATTAATAACTGTATATTAAGCATATGTTTCTTTGTTAACTGCTCAACACAGAATAACTGCTCAACACAGAATAGCCGCATGTGCGTACTCCCTCAAATCGTTTGGAGAAAATATTTATATTTTTCAGTTTTGTTTAATTGTATTCTTCATACTATGAAATATTATAAAATAATTCCACAGAATTATAAACTAATCTTGTCTGCTAAATGAACTAGTGTAGCCCACAGCCATTTTGCGTAGCCACATCAGGACCTGACATAAGGACAACTGAGTATGCTATTCTTTTCTTCTGAAGTAGACTACATTTTATCTAAAGATCATGCTTCTTTTTCATTTATTTTATTTAACCTTTATTTAACTAGGCAAGTCAGTTAAGAACTAATTCTTATTTACAATGACGGCCTGCCCCCAGCCAAACCTGGGGTAGGCCGTAGGTAGTAACATTTTCCAGGTTTTGTTTGTTGAGGGTCTGATATTTTAAAGGATTCTGAAACATTTTGTTTTTTCCTTCCAGGTGGAATATTCCAGGTGGTATATTGGCAAATACACAGGAGGGATCTCAAAGACACAAGGTTTTTCCAGTATGAACCGGGCTTTTAACAGGAAAAAAGGTAAGCACTCATTTTGTTTCTCTTCCACATTTGTTAAGCAGATTAACATTAAGCCCAGATCTACTTCAGATCATATTACGTCTCATATTATGGCTCAGAGATTTCTAAGTCAAGTAGCCTTTGTTCAATGAGCTACTTGTTCTTATACCTGGAGCTAACAGGCGTAATCTACATAAGCACCGTGGTACTGAACATGTCTGACTTGACTGTTGCGGTTTCGCAACAACGTCTTGTTGTATTTACCTCCATCTGTCCCACCACTCCAACTCTCGGGTTGTCACTAGTTAACACAGACACAAAGTCATAAACCCCACCTATTTCTACAATTTCTCTTCTTAAAATCAGATTTGACATTTAACCTTAACCCTAGCCTTAACCACACGGCTAACCTTATGCCTTACCCTTACCTTAAATTAAGACCAAAAACACTGTTTTCATGATAAGGCCAAAGACCCTGCTGGACAATTTTGGTGCACAGGGTATTCTAGTGATGAGCTTGTAATTTCCTCCGGCCCTGTCAGACACACAATGAGTAAATAAAGACAGTAATCAGGCTAGACAGACCACTTCTCCAGCTTCCGATTACATTACCTTTTCATGGACAATATTTAAATGCAGCTTGGCTCGAAGGTACTCCAATACTGCCCCTACTGTAACTTTTATTGGGTTTTACTTTCTCAGGAATATAAGTTGATACTTTGTCAATATCATCAACTCAGACTCTGGAGGGTGCGTTTAAGGAGTCTATTGAGAGGTTTGGCATAACAAAGAAGTTATGGCTTTTCAGCTGACGCAGAAAGTAGTCAGTGAAGTGTTCCCCAGGCACAGTGGCTGTTTACCATTCCCTGCCTCGTAGTGATGGGCCCACAAATGCCTCCAAACATACTTGCACCCTGTCCAGTTCTGTGTGATTGTAGAGAACTACAGAGCCATCTGGCATAATAAAGAGGGCATTAAAGTCTTTCAGCAGAGGACAAAGGTTCCTCCGAACCCTCCCCGAACAAAACAGACATTTTACCCCATAGCAACACAGAACACTGGGCTTTTGGAGACAACCGTTCATTACCAGAGCATTGCTCATAACTGATAAGGGGCTTGGTAAGAAAATAGAAAAGGGTATCAGTGTTTTCCATAAGCGCCGGCCGTCGGCTTAATAGCCAATAACACGCTACTGTTCCACTTCATTAATTAACTAGGCTTCTGTTAATTTTGAAGTTTCAATTCGTTAGTCATAAAAGTCAGTGTAGCGTTCTCCCACTAGATTGAATGATATGCATGTTCTGGGGATCTGTAGATAGAACAGGCGCCTGTCAATCACAAAGCCAGCAATGACAGGGGCACAGTACTGGTTGTTGTTCTGACCTGTGTTATTTTAGTGCTCTCTGGTTGGCTGCAGTCAAATCTATTTTAACGGAATAGGGAGAGCATCACCTTCATCACCGGTGAGTTTGAAGTTAGGGGAAGCAAAAAAATATATACACATTTATGATAAAGTATTAGACGCGTTTGCAGACTAATGTAAAATAGCCTACTATTCCTAATGTGATGATTAGATTAAGCTGATAAAAGTATTTTCTTTGTCTCTTCTGTTTTTCCAGTGATTTGTGTTTTGAAATATTGCAAAAGGCATAGGCCTATTTTTAGATGCTTTTCACTGACAGCCGCAAAGCAACAGTCAGCTATTTGAATAGATGAACACACGCTGCCCAAATTGCGCAATTCCCGACTGTTTATACCCTGGCCTTGTCATTTTAAAAAAATGACAGCTATTTTGTGGCTAAATCATGCTCTCTGGTGTACTTTTGTTTTTGAAGGATTATATTTATTTTTGTATAGACATGAGTAATTGTGTAGTTTTGCCAAGTTCAATTCAATGTAGTTTAGGGGAAGCACGACTGTGCAAATTGATACATTTGGTGTGGTTATTAAAAGCCGCCTGTAGAGATTGAATGTTTTAGCAGAGATTCTTCACTGGTACTTTTCTTGCTTTCGCGATTGATGAATTAGCGTTAACATTTCAAGTGGCATATGAGCAAAAGTTGTTGCATTTTGTTAGAATAGTTTTTTTTCTCATTCTTACATATTCCTTCAACTTGTATTTATTAATTTGGAGGACAAACAAAATACTGTTCCTCATTCTGCAAGGGGAAGAACAAATCACCAGTTATTTGTCTGGTCAGTCTGACTACAAGCTGAGCAAAAACATTTGTCTGATATACACTATATATACAAGAGTATATGGACACCACTTCAAATTAGTGGATTCAGCTATTTCAGCCACACCCGTTGCTGACAACTGTAGAAAATCGAGTACAATGCCATGCAATCTCCATAGCTCAACATCGGAGGTAGAATAGCCTTACTGAGGAGCTCTGTGACTTTCAACATGGCACTGTCATAGGATGCCACCATTCCAACAAGTCAGTTTGTAAAATTCCTGACCTGCTAGAGCTGCCTCGGGTCAACTGTAAGTGCTGTTATTGTGAAGTAGAAACTTCTAGGAGCAACAACGACTCAGCCGCGAAGTGGTAGGCCACACAAGCTCACAGAACGGGACCACCGAGTGCTGAAGCTCGTCCCCACAGCTGCCACCACCATGCTTCACTGTGGGGATGGTATTCTCGGGGTGATGAGAGGTGTTGGGTTTGTGCCAAAGCTTAATTTTTGTCTCATCTGACCAGAGTACCTTATTCCACATGATTGGGGAGTCTCCCAAATGCCTTTTGGCGGATCACCAAATGTTTGCTTATTTTTTTTCTTTACGCAAAGGCTTTTTTCTTGCATCTCTTCCATAAAGCCCAGCTCCATGGAGTGTACGGCTTAAAGTGGGCCTATGGACAGATACTTCAATCTCCGCTGTCTGGATTGCAGGAAACTTCGCCCCAGTGATGTATTGGGCCGTACGCACTACCCTCTGTAAAGCCTTACGGTCAGATGCCGAGCAGTTGCCTTACCAGGCGGTGATGCAACCGGTCAGGATGCTCTCGATGGTGCAGCTGTAGACCTTTTTGAGGAGCTGGGGACCCATGTCAAATCTTTTCAGTCTCCTGAGGGGGAAAAGGTTTCACGACTTTCTTCGTGTGTTTGGACCATGATAGGTCGTTGGTGATGTGGACACCAAGGAACTTGAAGCTCTCGTCCCGTTCCACTAGAGCCCCATTGATGTTAAGGGGGGCCTGTTCAGTCCGCTTTTTCCTGTAGTCCACGATTAGCTCCTTTGTCTTGCTCACATTGAGGGAGAGGTTGTTGTTGTCCTGGCTCCACACTGACAGTTATCTGACCATCTGCCTTTTAGCTGTCTCATAGTTGTTGGTGATTATGCCCACCACTGTTGTGTCATCAGCAAACGTAATGATGGTGTTGGAGTCATGTTTGGCCACGAAGCCATAGTCCCTCCTGTACTCCCTGTTCACCTAAGTACACACACCTGAGGGGCCCCAGTGTTGAGGATCAGCAGGGCAGACGTGTTGTTCCCTACCCTTACCACCTGGGGGCAGCCCGTCAAAGTCCAGGATCCAGTTGCAGAGGGTTTAGTCCCAGGGTCCTTAGCTTAGTGATGAGCTTTGTGGGCACTATCGTGTTGAACACTGAGCTGTAGTCAATTAACAGCATTATCACATAGGTGTTCACATAGGCATTTAGCTTTTCTGGTAGGCTCGCGTCACTGGGCAGCTCGCGTCTGGTTTTCCCTTTGTAGTCTGTAATAGTTTTCAAGGCCTGCCACATCCGATGAGCATCAGAGCCGGTGTAGTAGGATTCAATCTTAATCCTGTATTGACGCTTTGCTGTTTTGATGGTTCGTCTGAGGGCATAGCAGGATTTCTTATAGGCATCCGGATTAGTGTCCCACTTCCTGTAAGTGGCAGCTCTAGCCTTTAGCTTGATGCGGATGTTGCCTGTAATCCATGGCTTCTGGTTGGGATATGTACGTACGGTCACTGTGGGGACGATGTTGTCGATACAATTATTGATGAAGCAGATGACTGAGGAGGTATACTCCTCAATGCCATTGAATGAATCCCGGAACATATTCCGTCTGCTAGCAAAACAGTCCTGTAGTGTAGAATCCGCATCATTAGACCACTTTCATATTGAGTGAGTCACTGATACTCCCTACTTTAATTTTTGCTTGTAAGCAGGAATCAGGAGGATATAATTATGGTTAGAAATGTCAAGTGGAGGGCGGGGGAGAGGTTTGTATGCATCTCTGCGTGTGGAGTAAAGGTGGTCTAGATTGTTTTTCCCTCTTTGCACATGTGACATGCTGGTGAAAATGTTGTAAAACTGATTTAAGTTTACCTGCATTAAAGTCCTCGGCCACTAGGAGCGCCGCTTCTGGGTGAGCATTTTCCTGTTTGCTCATGGCCGTATAGAGTTGGTTGAGTGCGGTCTTAGTGCCAGCATTGGTCTGTGGTGGTAAATAGACGGCTACGAATAATATAGATGAGAACTCTATTGGTAGGTAGTGTGGTCTACAGCTTATCATATGGTTCTCTAGATCAGGCGAGCAATACCTCTCGACTTCTTTAATATTAGACATTGCGCACCAGCTGTTATTGACAAAAAGACACACCCCCACCCCTCGTCTTACCAGACGTAGCATCTCTGTTCTGCAGGTGCATTGAAATTCCTCCAGCTCTATATTGTCCTTGTCGTTGTTCAGCCACGACTCGGTGAAACATAAGATTTTATAGTTCTTAATGTCCCGTTGGTATGATAATTGTAGTCGTAGGTCATACATTTTTACTTCCAATGATTGCATGTTAGCAAGTAGAATTGATGGCAGTGAGAGTTTACTCGCTCGCCTACGGATTCTCAAAAGCAGACCGATCTGCGTCCTCTTTTCCTCCGCCTTGACTTCACGCAAATGACGGGGATCTGGGCCTGTTCCCGGGAGAGCAGTATATCTATCTCGTCGGACTCGATAAAGGAAAAATCTTCTTCCAGTTCGTGGTGAGTAATCCCAGTTTTGATGTCCAGAAGTTATTTTCGGTCATAGCAGCAACATTAAGTACAAAATAAGTTAAGTAAGTATAACAAACAACGCAAAAAAACTAAACAAAATAGCACAATTGGTTAAGGTCATGTAAAACGTAAGCCATCCTCTTCGGCGCAATCTTTGGGCGGTATGATGTTATGATGATGTGGGAATGTTAACTTCTCTAGGGTATGTGGGACGGCAGCGTCCCACCTCGTCAACAGCCAGTGAAACTGCAGGGCGCCAAATTCAAAACAACATGTGTAAATCCATGTTGTATATCCAGGCAAAGTGTCCGATTTCAAAAAGGTTTTACGACGAAAGCACACCAAACGATTATGTTAGGTATGAGCCAAGTCACAGAAAAAGACAGCCATTTTTCCAGCCAAAGAGAGGAGTAACAAAAAGCAGAAAGAGATAAAATTAATCACTAACCTTTGATCTCCATCAGATGACACTCATAGGACTTCATGTTACACAATACATGTATGTTTTGTTCGGTAAAGGTCATATTTATTTTCAAAAAATCTCAGTTTAGGCGGGACGCTACTGTCTCACTTGGCAAAAAGCCAAGCACCAAATTCAAATGAATTACTATGAAAATTACTATAAAAATCAAACTTTCATTAAATCACACATGAAAGATACGAAATTAAAGCTACACTGGTTGTGAATCCAGCCAACATGTCAGAATTCAAATAGGCTTTTCGGTGAAAGCAAACGATGCTATTATCTGAGGATAGCACAATAGTAAACAAAGACAGAGAAGCATATTTCAACCCTGCAGGCGCGACACAAAACGCAGAAATAAAAATATAATTCATGCCTTACCTTTTGACGAGCTTCTTTTGTTGGCACTCCAATATGTCCCATAAACATCACAAATGGTCCTTTTGTTCGATTAATTCCGTCGATATATATCCAAAATGTCCATTTATTTGGCGCGTTTGATCCAGAAATACACCGGTTCCAGCTTGCTCAAACGTGACTACAAAATATCTCAAAGGTTACCTGTAAACTTTGCCAAAAAATGTCAAACTACTTTTGTAATACAACTTTAGGTATTTTTTTTCGTTAATAATCGATCAAATTGAAGACGGGATGATCTGTGTTCAATACAGGATTAAAACCAACTGTAGCTAGCTTTCTGGTCTCGCGCATCTAACAAACAGGACACTTCGAGTGACCTTCCTTCAAGATGGCCGTACTTCTTCATTACACAAAGGAATAACCTCAACCAATTTCTAAAGACTGTTGACATCCAGTGGAAGCGGTAGGAACTGCAAGTAGGTCCCTTTGCAATCTGGTTTCCCAATGAAAACTCATTGAAAAGAGTGACCTCAAAAAAATAAAAGATCTGAATGGTTTGTCCTCGGGGTTTCGCCTGCTAAATAAGTGTTGTTATACTCACAGACATGATTCAAACAGTTTTAGAAACTTCAGAGTGTTTTCTATCCAAATCTACTAATGATATACATATCTTATCTTCTGGGGATGAGTAGCTGGCAGTTTAATTTGGGCATGCTTTTCATCCAAAATTCCGAATGCTGCCCCCTACCCTAGAGAAGTTAAGTGAAAGACAAAGTGCTGTACAGTCTGGCAGGGCAATAATGACAGACACAGTATTGTTCAGTCTTGCAGGGCAGTAATGACAGACACAATACTGTACAGTCTGACAGGGCAGTAATGACAGACACTGGACTGTCTTACATGGCGGTAATGACAGACACGGTACTGTACTGTCTTACTTGTAACAGTGTACAACAAAATGTATATTAATGTTGTACATACGCACTCGTGCATGCACACACAGAAAGACAAATGTTTCCATAGAGGAGAAGGGTAAATAATGTACAAAGTCTAGCTCATAAAAAGTGAACATTTCAGGAAACACATTTACATTTTTTTTATTGTAGATATGGTGAAGGGGGCAATTTTGATCCTGATTCCATGTGCTATCCTGGAATTGATCTCAGTTTGTTCAATGAGTAACAATAAATCAAATGTGAGGGTTTGGTAAAAAAGTCTGTCGATGTGCCCTTGAACAAGGCCCTTAACCCCAATCGCTCCTGTAAGTCACTCTGGATAAGAGCTTCTACTGAAATGTAAAAATGTACACTAGCGATAATGCAGGAGGATACTGTAAATCCATTTTTAATGCCCTCTCTTTGTAATTTGGAGATCAACAGATGAACTCACTCATGTGGAAATTTTGATTTAGAGGTAACAAAAGGCTTTTTAATTTATCTGGACCGTGTTGGCAGCTCATATCCAGACAAACTGTAAAACAACGTATCAGAGGTGTTAAACTGAGCTTAGTTTAACTCCTCTGACCAGCAGGCAAATGAGGCAGCTGGACAAATAATACAGGGACCTGTGCCTTGTAAAAATTATAGACAACTAGCATTTTTAAGGGGATGGAAGATTGTACTAAATGTCTTTAAGGCTTGTTACTGTAAGTTCCATATATGGAACATACTGTATATGAATATGACATTCATCTACAGGTATACAGAGGTTATATACAAAAGAAAAACAGAGCTGTTCCCTGAGAATTTTTGGGTCATTCATTATATAGCTACTGTCTTCTGAAAAGCTGCATTCTCTTTGACAGGGAAATGATTTATGAGCATTTCTCTGCTAATGGTTCCCACAAAGGGCATTGCCTTAATGTCATTTTAACACTTGTGAATGTTACCTAGCCAATGACATTTCCCCTAGCTGTAGATGTGAACCACTGCTTGCATGGCTGCTTTGCCCAGCAAACAGACGCATGATGTGACGAAGAGTTTGCATACCAAGCAATCTCATTGTCAGCTTTGACTTGATCGAATGCAGAGGTGAATTACTGTTTCGCTGCGTTGAACAACCTTATCGAAACATTTGTGCTACAATCACCGTACCTACAGTGTACTCTCATCAAGGTTTAAGTTTACAAGGCATTAGAGACTGCTGCTGTCCTATGTACAATGCATAGTCCTTGAACACTGGTCATCTTAAAAATGTCTACATACTGTTTTATCCACTTCATATGTTTAGATACTGCATTCTAGTCAAGGCTCATCCTATATAACTACTGACGTACACACCTTTTCTATTCATATACTCCCTCTATACTGTATGTGTGTTTGTATGTATATATATATGTATATGTATATGTATATGTATATGTATATATATGTATATGTATATATATGTATATATATATATGTATATACATATATATATATGTATGTATGTGTGTGTATATATATGTATATGTATATATATATATATATATATGTGTGTGTGTGTGTGTGTGTGTATATATATATATATATGATGTGTGTGTGTGTGTGTGTGTGTGTGTGTGTGTGTGTGTGTGTGTGTATATACACTGCTCAAAAAAATAAAGGGAACACTTAAACAACACAATGTAACTCCAAGTCAATCACACTTCTGTGAAATCAAACTGTCTACTTAGGAAGCAACACTGATTGACAATAAATTTCACATGCTGTTGTGCAAATGGAATAGACAACAGGTTGAAATTATAGGCAATTAGCAAGACAGCCCCAATAAAGCAGTGGTTCTGCAGTTGGTGACCACAGACCACTTCTCAGTTCCTATGCTTCCTGGCTGATGTTTTGGTCACTTTTGAATGCTGGCTGTGCTTTCACTCTAGTGGTAGCATGAGATGGAGTCTACAACCCACACAAGTGGCTCAGGTAGTGCAGCTCATCCAGGATGGCACATCAATGCGAGCTGTGGCAAGAAGGTTTGCTGTGTCTGTCAGCGTAGTGTCCAGAGCATGGAGGCGCTACCAGGAGACAGGCCAGTACATCAGGAGACGTGGAGGAGGCCGTAGGAGGGCAACAACCCAGCAGCAGTACCGCTACCTCCGCCTTTGTGCAAGAAGGAGCAGGAGGAGCACTGCCAGAGCCCTGCAAAATGTCCTCCAGCAGGCCACAAATTTGCATGTGTCTGCTCAAACGGTCAGAAACAGACTCCATGAGGGTGGTATGAGGGCCCGACGTTCACAGGTGGGGGTTGTGCTTACAGCCTAACACCGTGCAGGACGTTTGGCATTTGCCAGAGAACACCAAGATTGGCAAATTCGCCACTGGCGCCCTGTGCTCTTCACAGATGAAAGCAGGTTCACACTGAGCACATGTGACAGTCTGCAGACGCCGTGGAGATCGTTCTTCTGCCTGCAACATCCTCCAGCATGACCGGTTTGGCGGTGGGTCAGTCATGGTGTGGGGTGGCATTTCTTTGGGATGCCGCACAGCCCTCCATGGGCTCGCCAGAGGTAGCCTGACTGCCATTAGGTACCGAGATGAGATCCTCAGACCCCTTGTGAGACCATATGCTGGTGCGGTTTGCCCTGGGTTCCTCCTAATGGAAGACAATGCTAGACCTCATGTGGCTGGAGTGTGTCAGCAGTTCCTCAAGAGGAAGGCATTGATGCTATGGACTGGCCCGCTCGTTCCCCAGACCTGAATCCAATTGAGCACATCTGGGACATCATGTCTCGCACCATTAACCAACGCCACGTTGCACCACAGACTGTCCAGGAGTTGGCGGATGCTTTACTCCAGGTCTGGGAGGAGATCCCTCAGGAGACCATCCGCCACCTCATCAGGAGCATGCCCAGGCATTGTAGGGAGGTCATACAGGCACGTGGAGGCCACACACACTACTGAGCCTCATTTTGACTTGTTTTAAGGACATTACATCAAAGTTGGGTCAGCCTGTAGTGTGGTTTTCCACTTTAATTTTGAGTGTGACTCCAAATCCAGACCTCCATGGGTTGATAAATTTGATTTCCATTGATTATTTTTGTGTGATTTTGTTGTCAGCACATTCAACTATGTAAAGAAAAAAGTATTTAATAAGAATATTTCATTCATTCAGATCTAGGATTTGTTATTTTAGTGTTCCCTTCATTTTTTTGAGCAGTGTATATATACTACCACGGTCAAAAGTTTGGGGTCAACGTCAACAGTAAAGAGGTGACTTTGGGATGCTGGCCTTCTAGGCAGAGTTCCTCTGTCCAGTGTCTGTGTTCTTTTGCCCATTTTAATATTTTATTTTTATTGGACAGTCTGAGATATGGCTTTTTCTTTGCAACCCGGATTCGCATCTTCACTGTTGACGTTGAGACTGGTGTTTTGCGGATACTATTTAATAAAGCTGCCAGTTGAGGACTTGTGAGGTGTCTGCTTCTCAAACTAGACACTCTAATGTACTTGTCCTTTTGCTCAGTTATGCACCGGGGCCTCCCACTCCTCTTTCTATTCTGGTTTGAGCCAGTTTGCACTGTTCTGTGACTTGATTTTGACCCCCCCCCCCCCCCTTTGTTCAGGGACACATTATTCAATTTCTGTTAGTCACATGTCTGTGGAACTTGTTCAGTTTATGTCTCAGTTATTGATTCTTGTTATGTTCATACAAATATTTACACATAAAGTTTGCTGAAAATAAATGCAGTTGACAGTGAGAGAATGTTTCTTTTTTTGCTTAGTTTATACTTAATTG
The DNA here is from genome assembly GCF_029448725.1 of Salvelinus fontinalis. Lineage (NCBI taxonomy): Eukaryota > Metazoa > Chordata > Actinopteri > Salmoniformes > Salmonidae > Salvelinus > Salvelinus fontinalis. The sequence continues at coordinate 9,720,626 of NC_074687.1, forward strand.
TATTCTGGACCTTGCTAGTTCTAATAATTCTCTATTTCTTAATTCCTTTATTTTATTTTGGTGGATTTGGGTGTTAGCATTTTGTGTACACGACCAATCACCATTTTATTTGATTGAGCAATTAGCAGTGGTGCTCTTGTCAGTTTGACCTTTGAGTTGTCCTCTGGGAGTATGATGAGTAACCTTTTGGGATAGTTGTAAGGCATCACTCTTGTAGCATCAATAAAGGTTGAACATTTCTCGAAAATATGATTCAAAATGGCCTTGAGATGGGTGCAACATAAAATAGGAAACCATCATCGACTGTTTAGGCGAAATTCTTTACTGTCATCAGTTTCCTTATTACCCTAAAGGTGATGACGGTTGGAAATATTAAGTGCCATCGAACACAAGAACGGTCCCCACTCCGAGTCCTATTCACTGGCATTAACGAAGAAAACAACCCTCATTGTATTGCATTGTGTCGGAAGAGATTGTTGGAGAAGATCCATTGTATTTTCTTTTACCCTTAATGATTAACCATTTGTATCCGTCCACTCACATTTAATTAAAACGGATATCTGGAGTACGGACATCTAAATACTGCTGGAGGTATTTTAGACTTCAGTCCCCCGGGGCCTACTGATTGATCCAACAAAACTCTGAATTAGACAAATGTGAGATTAATTGGCCATTGTTTTCCTGTAAGGGCCCAGTTCCAGGTGATGGCTACTGTACAGCCTGGCCCATGGGAACATTAGCTGTGTAATTCATTAAAGTGAATGGGTGAGATAATGAGCTCAGACTTGGACTTGGTCTGTCTGGAACTTCTGATGGCTTTACTACTAACTGTGGTTCTAAGTTCACACAAAGCGCTAGCTTTAATGTTCTAGTATTGTTTGATTACTTTCAAATACTTTGAAATATGTTTGATTGAGTGTGTCTGGAGTGTGAAATGGGCGTGGTTTGTACTGTTGGGACTATTCCATTGGTGCCACTGTGGGAGGCAAACTCAATAAAGCACGACAAAAATAGTTTTGAAAGAAAACCGATCCGTATTATTGCATCATGTCTTTGTGTTCTGCTTTATTGGCCGTTATAAACTCGGTCTTCGAGCCCTGAATGCTGATTGGCTGACAACTGTGGTATGTCAGACCATATACCACGGGTATGACAAAACATTTATTTTATCTGCTCTAATTATATTGGTAAGCAGTTTATAATAGCAGTAAGGTAACTTGGGTGGTTTGTGGTATATTGGCAATATACCATGGCTAAGGGCTGTATCCAGGCACTCTGTGCTGTGCCTAAGAACAGCCCTTAATGAATCGTGTTATATTGGCCATATAAAACATATACAGTACATAGCTTACATGTATATGTTCAGAACCAGTCTGTCTTTAGTAGTAGTGAAGCACTGAGATGCATCATCCCCCTAAAGTCTCAATCAGGCACCTCTTTCAACATGACAGATAACCCTAAAGCTGTCATTGAGTCAGACTGCTGAGGAAACGCGCCACACACAACTGACCTTCAGACTCTCAGATGCATCCTCTCACGCCCACGCCACTTTATTGACGCCGTCTGATCTTTTATGCCCCGGTGCCAGTCCATTATTTTAGCGACTTTACAGTCCACCTTTTAACGTTTATATAAGGTGGGCAGGAGAGGTGGGGCCGCCTCCATTAATCAAGATTGGGTGCTGACACACAGAAAAACTGTCTGGGCTACCTGCCTTCACCGCAGTGAGTCCAGAACCTACCCCCATTCATCATAGTTAGAATGTACAGTTCCTTAGCAGGGGGCTGGGTACAAAATCTCCCATCAAGAGAGAACCACCAAGAGATTGATCTCACTCATTTACTCTTTGATGTGAAGTAGTATGGTGGGGATGGCAGAGCTAGTGCTTAGCAGAGGAGACAGCTGTGTTGGTCAGGCTATGGTATAGTGGCTGGTATGGTATAGGTACTGGTAGGGCTAAGGTATAGTTACTGGTATGGGTATGGTATAGTTACTGGTAAGGCTATGGTATAGTTACTGGTATGGCTATGGTATAGTTACTGGTATGGCTATGGTGTAGTTACTGGTATGGTATAGGTACTGGTATGGCTATGGTATAGGTACTGGTATGGTATAGGTACTGGTATGGTTATGGTATAGTGGCTGGTATGGTTATGGTATAGTGGCTGGTATAGGTACTGGTATGGTATAGGTACTGGTATGGTATAGGTACTGGTATGGTATAGGTACTGGTATGGTATAGGTACTGGTATGGCTATGGTATAGGTACTGGTATGGTATAGGTACTGGTATGGCTATGGTATAGGTACTGGTATGGTATAGGTACTGGTATGGTATAGGTACTGGTATGGTACTGGTATGGTATAGGTACTGGTATGGTATAGGTACTGGTATGGTATAGGTACTGGTATGGTACTGGTATGGCTTTGGTATAATTACTGGTATGGTATAGGTACTGGTATGGCTATGGTATAGTGGCTGGTATGGTATATTGGCTGGTATGGTATATTGGCTGGTATAGTATAGGTACTGGTATGGTATAGGTACTGGTATGGCTATGGTATAGGTACTGGTATGGTTATGGTATAGTGGCTGGTATGGTATAGTGGCTGGTATGGTGTAGGTACTGGTATGGTGGCTGGTATGGCTATAGTATAGTTATTGGTATGGCTATGGTATAGTTATTGGTATGACATGGTATATTAGCTGGTATGGTATAGGTACTGGTATAGCTATGGTATTGTTATTGGTATGGTATAGTTATTGGTATAGTAGCTGGTATGGCTATGGTATAGTTACTGGTATGACATCGTATAGTAGCTGGTATGGCTTTGGTATAGTTACTGGTATGGTATAGTTATTGGTATGGCTATGGTATAGTTATTGGTATGGCAATGGTATAGTTATTGGTATGGCAATGGTATAGTTATTGGTATGGCTATGGTATAGTTATTGGTATGGCTATGGTATAGTTATTGGTATGGCTATGGTATAGGTATTGGTATGGCTATGGTATAGTTATTGGTATGGCTATGTATAGGTACTGGTATGGTATAGTTATTGGTATGGCTATGGTATAGTTATTGGTATGGCTATGGTATAGTTATTGGTATGGCTATGGTATAGTTATCGGTATGGCTATGGTATAGTTATTGGTATGGCTATGGTATAGTTATTGGTATAGTTATTGGTATGGCTATGGTATAGGTACTGGTATGGTATAGTTATTGGTATGGCTATGGTATAGGTACTGGTATGGTATAGTTAATGGTATGGTATAGGTACTTGTATGGCTATGGTATAGTTACTGTTATAGTTATTGGTATGGCTATGGTATAGTTACTGGTATGGTATAGTTACTGGTATAGTTATTGGTATGGCTATGGTGTAGTTACTGGTATGGTATAGTTACTGGTATAGTTACTGGTATGGCTATGGTGTAGTTACTGGTATGGCTATGGTGTAGTTACTGGTATGGTATAGTTACTGGTATAGTTATTGGTATGGCTATGGTGTAGTTGCTGGTATGGCTATGGTATAGTTACTGGTATCGTTACTGGTATGGCTATGGTATAGTTACTGGTATGGCTATGGTATAGTTACTGGTATGGTATAGTTACTGGTATAGTTATTGGTATGGCTATGGTATAGTAGCTGGTATGGCTATGGTATAGTAGCTGGTATGGTATAGGTACTGGTATGGTATAGGTACTGGTATGGTATAGTTACTGGTATGGCTATGGTATAGTTACTGGTATGGTTATGGTATAGTGGCTGGTATAGTTATTGGTATGGCTATGGTATAGTTATTGGTATTGCTATGGTATAGGTACTGGTATGGCTATGGTATAGTAGCTGGAATGGCTATGGTATAGGTACTGGTATGGTATAGTTACTGGTAAGGTTATGGTATAGTTATTGGTATGGTATAGTTATTGGTATGGCTATGGTATAGTTACTGTTATGGCTATGGTATAGTTATTGGTATTCCTATGGTATAGTTATTGGTATGCCTATGGTATAGTTATTGGCATGCCTATGGTATAGTTATTGGCATGCCTATGGTATAGTTATTGGTATGGCTATGGTATAGTTATTGGTATGGCTATGGTATATTAGCTGGAATGGCTATGGTATAGGTACTGGTATGTTATAGTTACTTTTATGGCTATGGTATAGTTATTGGTATGGCTATGGTATAGTTATTGGAATGGCTATGGTATAGTTATTGGAATGGCTATGGTATAGTAGCTGGTATGGTATAGGTACTGGTATGGTATAGTTACTGGAATGGTATGGTATAGGTACTGGTATGGTATAATTACTGGTATGGTATAGTTACTGGTATGGTATAGGTACTGGTATGGTATAGGTACTGGTATGGCTATGGTATAGTGGCTGGTATGGTATATTGGTATGGTACGGTATAGGTACTGGTATGGCTATGTTATAGGTACTGGTATGGTATAGGTACTGGTATGGTATAGGTACTGGTATGGCTATGGTGTAGTTACTGGTAAGGCTATGGTGTAGCTACTGGTATGGCTATGGTGTAGTTACTGGTATGGCTATGGTGTAGTTACTGGTATGGCTATGGTGTAGTTACTGGTAAGGCTATGGTGTAGTTACTGGTAAGGCTATGGTGTAGTTACTGGTAAGGCTATGGTGTAGTTACTGGTATGGCTATGGTATAGGTACTGGTATAGTTATTGGTATGGCTATGGTATAGGTACTGGTATAGTTATTGGTATGGCTATGGTATAGGTACTGGTATGGCTATGGTATAGGTACTGGTATAGTTATTGGTATGGCTATGGTATAGGTACTGGTATAGTTATTGGTATGGCTATGGTATAGGTACTGGTATAGTTACTGGTATGGCTATGGTATTGTTACTGTAATTCACATCCCAGGCTTGTTGAGAAAGGTTCTATATTGACCAGGCTCTACAGGTTTAGTGTGTTTCAAGTTATTGTCAGGTGAATTAGTTTTGAGCTTCATTGAGAAGAAACAGTGGAGAAATTGGGGCGACATTATTGCACCATACAAGACTATCAGTCCCTGATTGAAGGAAGAGAGTGCTTAAGATATTCCATGCGTTTTCTCTGTCATTGTTCTCGCTTTGGATTTCATGACTTCTTTAATGTTTAGTCTTGTACTCAATGTCAAAGAAATAATAAAGTGTTAGGAATCACGAGGCAAGCAGTTACTTACGTCACTGCAAGGCGCCAGTCTTTATGAATTAGAGAGAAAATCTTCTTAGATTTATGAGCTCGGAGACTGAGCCCCAGTAATGAATAATCATGTTAAATATTTGTATTCTTCGACTGGCTTTACAATATAATTCCAATAATGTTAAGTTGGCTGTAGCCGTTTCCTAAGGGTTCAGACACACCTCTGAAGGTAATTTGCGAACCGAGTACTGAACGATCGGCAGACGAACGCTAGATCCACGTTCGGTGTGATGTGTGCGAGCCTTAAGATGTTTAAAGTTACTTTTGTTTGAATGTTTCTTAGATTCCCTTGATTCATTCTTTATATAAGAAAATAAAGAACCTTGATTCAGACCCCACCCCTCTCTTTGATTCAGACCCCACACCTCTCTTTGATTCAGACCCCACACCTCTCTTTGATTCAGACCCCAGCCCTCTCTTTGATTCAGACCCCAGCCCTCTCTTTGATTCAGACCCCAGCCCTCTCTTTGATTCAGACCCCAGCCCTCTCTTTGATTCAGACCCCAGCCCTCTCTTTGATTCAGACCCCAGCCCTCTCTTTGATTCAGACCCCAGCCCTCTCTTTGATTCAGACCCCAGCCCTCTCTTTGATTCAGACCCCAGCCCTCTCTTTGATTCAGACCCCAACCCTCTCTTTGATTCAGACCCCAGCCCTCTCTTTGATTCAGACCCCAGCCCTTTCTTTGATTCAGACCCCAGCCCTTTCTTTGATTCAGACCCCAGCCCTTTCTTTGATTCAGACCCCAGCCCTCTCTTTGATTCAGACCCCAGCCCTCTCTTTGATTCAGACCCCAGCCCTCTCTTTGATTCAGACCCCAGCCCTCTCTTTGATTCAGACCCCAGCCCTCTCTTTGATTCAGACCCCAGCCCTCTCTTTGATTCAGACCCCAGCCCTCTCTTTGATTCAGACCCCAGCCCTCTCTTTGATTCAGACCCCAGCCCTCTCTTTGATTCAGACCCCAGCCCTCTCTTTGATTCAGACCCCAGCCCTCTCTTTGATTCAGACCCTGCTCTCTCTTTATTCATGTTTTTGTTTAGTCTGATGTTTTGTTTTGAATTCTGGTTGTCTTTTAAAAAATGTTTTACAATTGTAAAGGGACTTTGTGTCCTTAAAGCCCATTTGTTGTTGTTGTTATTATTGTTATTATTGTTATATAAAATATGAAAATAATAATTTATGGATGTTAACCACATCTATTTTTAATGAGAGCCCTCTGTGTATTTCTTTTCAGATAAATCCTGGATGCACACTCCAGATGCACTGGCAAAGCATTACATACCCTACAATGCCAAGGTAATTACTTTTTTCCAGCAATCAAGATAATGTTCCCTCACACAGGTCTGGAAGTTAAATATAAAAAATAAAATAGGTTTCACCTTTCACTAATGCAAATTGATGTTCAGCAGGTTTCACCTTTCACTAATGCAGATTGATGTTCAGCATGTTTCTACCTTACACTGATGCAGATTGATGTTCAGCATGTTTCTACCTTACAATGATGCAGATTGATGTTCAGCATGTTTCTACCTTACACTGATGCAGATTGATGTTCAGCATGTTTCTACCTTACAAAGATACAGATTGGTGTTCAGCATGTTTCACCTTACAATGATGCAGGTTGATGTTTCACCTTACAATGATGCAGATTGATTTTCAGCATGTTTTACCTTACAGATTGATGTTCTATATGCCACCATACATATAGTACCTATTCACTGGGCATAAGTGGGGCAAAAAGGTATTTAGTCAGCCACCAACTGTGCAAGTTCTCCCACTTAAAAAGATAAGAGAGGCCTGTAATTTTCATCATAGGTACACTTCAACTATGACAGACAAAATGAGAACAAGAGCTCCAGAAAATCACATTGTAGGATTTTTTATGAATTTATTTGCAAATTATGGTGGAAAATAAGTATTTGGTCACCTACAAACAAGCAAGATTTCTGTCTCTCACAGACCTGTAACTTCTTCTTTAAGAGGCTCCTCTGTCCTCCAATGGCACCTGTTCGAACTTGTTATCAGTATAAAAGACACCTGTCCACAACCTCAAACAGTCACACTCCAAACTCCACTATGGCCAAGACCAAAGAGCTGTCAAAGGACACCAGAAACAAAATTGTAGACCTGCACCAGGCTGGGAACACTGAATCTGCAATAGGTAAGCAGCTTGGTTTGAAGAAATCAACTGTGGGAGCAATTATTAGGAAATGGAAGACATACAAGACCACTGATAATCTCCCTCGATCTGGGGCTCCACGCAAGATCTCACCCCGTGGGTTCAAAATGATCACAAGAATGGTGAGCAAAAATCCCAGAACCACACGGGGGGACCTAGTGAATGACCTGCAGAGAGCTGGGACCAAAGTAACAAAGCCTACCATCAGTAACACACTACGCCGCCAGGGACTCAAATTCTGCAGTGCCAGACGTGTCCCCCTGCTTAAGCCAGTACATGTCCAGGCCCGTCTGAAGTTTGCTAGAGAGAATTTGGATGATCCAGAAGAAGATTGGGAGAATGTCATATGGTCAGATGAAACCAAAATATAACTTTTTGGTAAAAACTCAACTCGTTGTGTTTGTAGGACAAAGAATGCTGAGTTGCATCCAAAGAACACCATACCTACTGTGAAGCATGGTGGTGGAAACATCATGCTTTGGGGCTGTTTTTCTGCAAAGTGACCAGGGCGACTGATCCGTGTAAAGGAAATAATGAATGGGGCCATGTATCGTGAGATTTTGAGTGAAAACCTCCTTCCATCAGCAAGGGCATTGAAGATGAAACGTGGCTGGGTCTTTCAGCATGACAATGAACCCAAACACACCGCCCGGGCAATGAAGGAGTGGCTTCGTAAGAAGCATTTCAAGGTCCTGGAGTGGCCTAGCCAGTCTCCAGATTTCAACCCCATAGAAAATCTTTGGTTCAAAAGTTGGGTCAAAAAAGACAATTTCCTTTAGTTGATTACTTTTTGGAAATCCAATCAGTTTTTCACGTTGATTCTTAACTCAATTCAATATCATCACATTTAATTGTTTTTGTTGAAATTACGTGGAAACAAAGTTTACTCAACCAGTTTTTGCACTGTGGGTAGACCTTGAAAAAGTAAAGTTTACTTGGAAATAATTCTCTGATTGTTTTCTGTTACATACTGGTTTTGACTATGGCTTTGTCCAAAATATTAAAAAAAACACTCAATATGAACCTTTTGAGTTTTCCATAGCTCTGAACAAGGTGTCTGCTTCAGACTGCAGTACAGTCAAAGAGCACAAACACACACAGGCAGCCTAGAAACACTTCCTTACTGACTGCAAACATAGCAGTAGATTTGGACTGGAAACACAGACTGTTACTAAACAACGGATTTGTTTAGTCTTCTCTGTCTTTTCTTATGCGGCACGCACCTTAAAAGCCAACTCTTGGGAACAAAGTATCCTGTCTCGGGGCTGTTTTCGGCTGTGCTTCACCCAAAGACTACCCTCTTATTTGAGGCAGAGAGCCTGTCAGTGAGCATCAAGCGCCTCCAGAGATGTCTCATTGAAGTGAAGCAAAAGGCTAAAGTAGAAAGTAGAAAGTTCAAACTGCCACATCTGCTGCAGACTGGAACATTACAGGAGAGTGAACATTACATAAGGCAGTGGGTGAGAGTGAGGTGCAGCAGGGAACTGTACCTGTACCAATGAACTCCCCAAGGTGATAGATCTCAGAAGGCATCAGGTCAGGAATGAGTCACTCAATCCCATGTAACGCATCTGTCATTCGCTGCATCCCACTAGCATAACCCGGCTGCACTCACATGTGTCCTTGAGTGCAGACAGCAATTGTTACAGCAGTGTGAAACGCTTACACCATTTGAAGCTGGGGCCCATCCGTCTTTGCATTATATTGATAGGAGCGTGAAGGGGCTTTTTTGGCATTGTTTGCCCAGATATTTGGCATCGTTTTCGCAGATATTTGGCATCGTTTGTCCAGATATTTGGCATCGTTTTCGCAGATTTTTGGCATCGTTTTTGCAGATTTTTGGCATCGTTTGCACAGTTTTTTGGCATCGTTTGCACAGATTTTTGGCATCGTTTTCACAGATTTTTGGCATCGTTTTTGCAGATTTTTGGCATCGTTTTTGCAGATTTTTGGCATCGTTTGCACGGTTTTTTGGCAACGTTTGCACAGATTTTTGGCATTGTTTGTCCATTGTTCACCCACTGTGTGTTCTGTATTGGAATGAAATGAGGAAGTAAGGAAGGAAGTGGGCACACTCATTGACCAGTGTACAGTATGGGCAGAACCACTGATATCCATGGCTTGAATGTTGAAACAACTGTTACATCATGTTGATGAATTATGTATCTTAGCAAACATTACATATTTTTATAGAAGACCCTTCATGTTACTCCATGTCATGTTGAAACAGCATGTTGCCTTTACATGGGAGGCCCTAGCAGAGGAAAGTCCAGACTTATAATTTAACCATCCGAGCTGAAAACAAAAGTATGACATGTATGTATGCACTCACTACTGTAAATCGCTCTGCATAAGATGATATAAATGTAAACGAGACATATTGGCAGAGCAACTGTTTCCATGGACAGATGAAGCTTTGGTCTGAAGGTCCTTGGCTCCATCTGTTGGAGAAAAAAATGTCCTGCAAACCCTCCCACAACTCTTTTGTTTCTTCGATACACTACATTGTGAGGGTTTCATAGAAACGTTAACAGTTTTATAGTGCATTATGATTGTATCATAAATGTCTATAGCTGTATGCCTAAAGTAAACTGGCACTTTCCTTTTTCCTTTTTATTCTAGTTTCTTGGAAACACAGAAGTTGACCAACCGAAAGGCACAGAGATTGTTAAGGAAGCAGTTAGAAAGTTAAAGGTAAGTTAGCTATAGACTTTGTTTCCTTGGCAACCTCAATTCAAACTGCCACATCTGCTGCTGCTGCGGCAGGTAGCCTAGTGGTTAGAGCGTTGGACTAGTAACCGAAAGGTTGCAAGTTCAAATCCCCGAGCTGACAAGGTACAAATCTGTCGTTCTGCCCCTGAACAGGTAGTTAACCCACTGTTCTGTTTAACCCACTAGGCCGTCATTGAAAATAAGAATTTGAACTTAACTGACTTGCCTAGTTAAATAAAGGTACAATAAATACAATTTAAGCTGTATTTCAGAACTTTTTCATCTAAGGATGAGTATAAAGAGGGTCTCCAAAATTGGACAGAAATGTGATCTCCAGGTTGGGCATCTACATTTACATTTACATTTAAGTCATTTAGCAGACGCTCTTATCCAGAGCGACTTACAAATTGGTGCATTCACCTTATGACATCTAGACATTTAGGTTGGTTTTTATTTCTAAATGTTGATCCGCTAAAACTGAAGATTTTTTGGTTTACTGTAATTCAGACATATTTAACCATACTGTTTACATTCTAGACAGAATTCCATGTAAAGTATTAGCAATTAGCTTCCAAGTTATACCCTGTTTTTGAGATCTGAGGGTATGTGAAAAAGCATGTAGCATACCCAGGAATTTACGCAATTTGTACCCAAGAATTTACAATTGCATGGATATCATAATTATTTACTAGTGAAGTAAAAAATATAGCTGCTTGTAGCTAACCTAATTTTGGTATCTTTAGAAATATGGATTTTCCTTCAGCGAGAGTTAAGCCAGCTGTGCTGACACTGGTCTCCTTTGCTCTGCCTCACTCTGCTCTCTGCATGTTACCTACTCTGCTGTTTTCTTCTGCCAACATTTCCATTGTGAGGCCATTCAAGAGGAAACTTGTTTTCATACTCATCCACTCCTATCTTAACTTTGCTGTAAGGCTGTTCAGGAAATGGGTCACAATATCTGAGTCATCATTGGTCAACGCCAGAGCCTATCAGTACAGCTCTCCCGGTCATGTGCCACATCTCTCTTTTGATCTTCTTTTTTCCCCTTTATTTTCTGAACCTTTAACCTTTACCTTCAAATTAAGTCATATAATCAATCTTGACACAAGATTCAATGAATCTGAAGTGTGGAGTTCAGGTCAGACCAAGGTAAGAGCATTGAATATAGTCTTATTTTGGAGACTCAGCCTCTTCTTGAATATATTCAACTCCACACTTGACAGACACTGATTATAGCGTTTCTTTTCTCTTTGTTGTCTCGCCATTTGTCCCTGAAAGTGCTCTGGTCTCTTTATATGCAGTATATGTAACCCTAAATTGGTTTTGGTGATAAACAAAAATAATTCTATCAGATTCATGCACTCAGAAAATGAGTGTTCATAGTCTGAAAAAATAAGCTCAGATCGCATAATTGATAATCAACCTTATTCAAATAAGATTTTCACTGTGTTGGAAGAATGACAGTTTCTAAATTACTTTGGATACCCTTTTTTGGTAAATAGGGCCCTCAACCGGTTATAATTATTGCGTGATATGACTTTCAATAATATACTGTACATTTCCGAATGAGCCAGGGCATGTCGGATTACCATTTACCATTATACTTTTAATGTAATGTTTCTACTCTTTGTAGTTTCAAAGACATATCAAGAAGTCAGAGGGACAGAAGACACAAAAAGTGGAATTACAAATCTCCATTTACGGAGTGAAGATCTTAGATCCCAAGACAAAGGTAAGTCAACTAAACATGGCATGGATTTTAAATAAATTCTTCAACGTTCTTTTTGTATGCGTATTATGGAAGCATTCATGTGAAGTGTTATCATGAAGGTGTTGTCTCAAACTGAAGTTTTTATTTTTATTTTCAGGATGTCCAGTACAACTGCCAGTTGCATAGGATATCCTTCTGTGCAGATGACAAGACTGATAAAAGGATATTCACCTTCATCTGCAAAGACTCCGAATCAAACAAACACCTCTGCTACGTGTTTGACAGTGAAAAATGTGTAAGAAATACACACTTTGAGAGTAATAAAATACACCCTGAGAGTTTACGTTTTGAGTTCATGTTCCACACCATCAGTTGTTCATGTGTCATCAACCCCTAGTCAATAATAAAGAAACTGACCTTCTAAAATTAAGAATTTGTTCTGGACCATTTTATAAAGAGTTTTGTAAAAAAGTCACGGAGGATGCTGTTGTCTTCCAGGCAGAAGAGGTAACACTCACTATTGGCCAGGCGTTTGACTTGGCCTACAAGAAGTTCCTCGAGTCTGGTGGGAAAGATGTGGAGACACGGAAACAGATAGGAACCTTACAGAAAAGAGTAAGATTCAGCTGTTGGACAAGTGTGACTGCTCCTTTATATGGGATAGTGATTGAAGATATCATACACCTCCATAACAATGATATTGATATTAACAGGCAATTTCCATATCAGGTGTAGGTAGCTCTAAAACCATTCTAAAACGAGCATCCTTATTTTTCACAGATTCAAGAACTGGAAACGGAAAATTCTGGGCTAAAGAAGCAGCTTTGGGAACTGGAGGAGCAATTGATGATTGCTCCTGTACCACCAGTAAGAACTGCATGGACAGCCCTTCCAGTCTCTAGACTTCCCTAAGTAACCCATATTACCCAGAGTAAGATGTCTGTCATGTGAACTAACAAGCCACTTTCAGTCTTCCACTAAATCGTATGCATGTGATCTTTTCACAGCAGCTGCACATAAACTCTACTAACGAGGCCTACATGCTTTCAAGACCCTCCTCGCTCTTCTGGTGTCACAATCTGACGTCCTTCTCGTGTCTCGAGATCTCCTCGGTCACACTCACCCCTATGAGCTCGCCCGAGTCCAACCTCTCGGCAGGCCTACTAACCCCTCCTCCGGCTAAGCCTGCTCTCCTCCCAAAGCCTGCCGACGGGTGCAGCATCCCGCGGCCTCGCGTACTGTACAACTAGCATTATTTCAGCCTTTCTTTCTTGAATTCTAGTTCCATTTCTTCTAATTAACAATTGTTCTTTTTGGCTGATATGTATTCTACAGTAGACAATGCAGATACATATAAAGTATGCTTAAGACTTAAGTCTCAATTAGTTGATTTCAGCACTCTTTATATTAGGACTACAGTCTGACTTGAAATGCATATTCATAACTCTGACTTCAGAATGTAGGTCAGAGTACTACTGCTCATTGGAATGAACCAATACTTTCTACACTCACAGGCTGGCAGCATCTCCTTGAAACCCCCGATGTCCACAGACGTTTTTGACATGGTTCCCTTCTCTGCTGTCACACCCCTGGTGCCAATTCCCGCAAGCAACGGCACACCCCCTCCCCCCACTACAACATCTCCTCCAGACATGAGTGAGTACACTGCTCTGGTTACCTTACAGATCAAGGATGACAGTGAATTAGAATTGAACCACACACAGAGTAAGGCATAAACCATGGGTCGTGGTCATTAGAGAGAATATATTTTAGGTTACACTTTATAATAACTGTCATGAATAATGTTTATATATACTTAATAAATAAATGTTACCAATGTAAATTAAACTCCTACTACGTTGTGGTATCTCACATATTGTCTCTCTCACAGGTAAAGACCTATTTGGAGCGGAACCTTTCGATCCGTTCACCTGTGGGCAAGCCGACTTCCCCCCGGATATCCAGTCCAGGCTGGACGAGATGCAGGTGACTGCATGTCTGTGAATGATCTTAAGCCCTGTTTAATGGACTCGTAAGAGTAGCGGTTGAACCACCACATTATAAAGTGTTGCCGAGTAGACCTCCACCCTAGTAGGGGGAGTGGGCCCCTACCCTCTCATTTTTGTTTTATATAAAATTTAACATATCAATATACCAGAAATGTTTCCAACTTCAGTTGTTCATAATAGTTGCATTTTGGCTCTTAAAGGTTTTGTTTCCTGACTATGATGCTCAATATTGGCCATGGGCAAAATTTTCTTTGTCTGACATTGTGAACATTATGGCAAGATATGTTTAGCAAGATGTTGAATCGTCGATGCATATTACTGCAGTTAGTCAGCTGAAAAGAATTCAGTCAGTCGAATAGCACTGTGTTGAAAATGCACTTTAATCATCTTGTAATTCACTGTTATCTTTATGAGATATAGGTATTTTGTAACTTCAGCCATTGGATTTTAGGGCTTGAATGAAATATTATTATATTCTATATGTTAGCTATTTCAAAGCTATTGTTTTATGGAAACAAACTTTATGTAAATGATCAGTTGTCACTGATTGCAGATGCAAAACAATAATTTGTCACATCATGGACGCCAAACAACAACTGTTAGTTGTGGCTTTATAGATGCTTATAACAATGTATATTATATTGCTTCTTTTAAAGAGGCAGGTTGGACTTCTTTCTGCGCATGAATATATACTTAGAATATAACTGTCATGATTATATTTGATTTAATGGTATTTAAAGTTGGAGCACAGCTTGTCTGAAATTACAAATACAATGTCAGTTTGAACTGCAGTGCTCACCTGTCTTTCACATAAATGCCTATTGTCAGAGGAATTTAACTGTAAAACTGAACCATGGGGTTTTTATATTTCAAACTCTTTATTTTAATTGGAATTAAACTTTGGGAACATGCACAGCAAACTTGACATCAGAATTTTAACACGAAGCGTGTTAAATTTAACACTTTCTTCGAAATTATGTGGCCCACCAAGATAGTGTTAAACTAACACTTTTCAAAGTGTTGACAAACTAAAAACCCTAGAGTGTTGTGTCCCTTCCACCATGGATGTTGCAAATTCAGACTTAAATTAACACGTTATTAGAGTTGTTGCTGTTAAGGCGTCCTCATGCTTCCCAGCAAAAACGGTTCAGTAGAGTTCATGCATATATTATGACAAAGTTTTGTGACGTTCTGTTCGTTTTGGACTGGAGGCAAGCCGATGTTCAGAGCCGAAGTCTATACCACTTCGTCGGTGATTGGTCAACAGTAACGATTCTTCTGTAAAGTCTTTGTTGTCATTCAAGGAGAGATGACTCGTTTTCATGCACATTTTTTTATTGAAAAATACTGCACCAAAAATATTTTACTTAGATGTAAAATTGTACAACTATTGTAAAAATTACATTTCTTGAGTTATCTTTTTGAGGAAGTGTATACTGGCTACGGCGTCAGGAGTATATACTACATACTATTAGTTCATTTTAGCATACTGGAAATGAACGGTATCGTTTCAGTTGAGCAAACTAGAGCTTTGCCTGTCTACCGGAAGTTGATGCTGTTCTATGCAACCTCTTGCTAGCTTGTTAGCATAAGAAATGACTAGCCAAACATTTTACCATTTCGGGTGGGTTCGTAAATTCAATCTGGAGTGCCAGAGCGCACACTGGACGTACGGAGTAGGGTTGATCTGAGCATTCAACGGCAGTTAAGCACCCAAGTTAACTGGCTAACGTTGGCTAGCTACTTCCAGACACAAATGAGAGAACACCTCACTCTAACCATTTTACTCACCCTAGCAGAGCTGGTTATCCAGAGCGTTGGTGACTGTAACTGTGCTGCTGGCAACAATTTAATTGGGAAAAAAATTGCCGACGTTTCCTGACACCGACCATATTCAACAGGTGTTGAGCGTTCGTAAATTCATCAGTTATTCTGCGTGAGAGGGCTCTGAAATCGTAGTAGATAGCCAGAATGTACAATGTCCATTGAAACGCACAATGACTATACCACTTAGGTAAGAATTATGTGAATAATCAAGTCAATAAACGTTGGTTGGTTAGATAGCAGGTAGTTAATATACTGCCTGGCAAGTTCAATGTATTAGTAGCCAACTAACGTTATGCTATGCGGTTCGTAAGGATAGCGTAGCTAACAAATTATTTAATAAGACATTACTTTATTGCATTGCTCAACGGTTTCTTAACATTTGTCATTAGTTTTAGCAATGAATTTGTATCTGCACTCGATGGACTTCGGCTGCATATTTTCCGCCATTTTCTTCAAATCTGTAAACGTTGTGAAGCCACTGCCATTTTCTGAAGAATTGCATTATGGTCCCTAAAAGCACAGAAATAGTGTCTACTGCATGTGTAACTGATGTGAAATGGCTAGCTAGTTAGCGGTGGTGCGCGCTAATAGCATTTCAATCGGTGACGTCAGTTGCTTTGAGACCTTGAAGTAGTTGTTCCCCTTGCTATGCAAGGGCCGCGGCTTTTGTGGAGCGATGGGTAATGATGCTTCGTGGGCGACTGTTGTTGATGTGTGCAGAGGGTCCCTGGTTCGAGCCCAGGTAGAGGCCAGGAGAGGGACGGAAGCAATACTGTTACACATGTATACTTCATATTTTGGCGAATTTGGTACGACATCCGGGAACATTTGGTATACTAACTATATCCATAATATGACAAATAAGCATACTATATACTCAATTCACGTCACAAATAGTACGGTTATTCAGAACACAGCTCAGGTTCAATGTTAGCTAGCTAACATTAGACTATAACTAGCAAAGCAAATGGCTCTGAAATACGAATAATATTACTACACAGACAATACACGCAACCTTAGCTAGCTGACCTAACAGCAGCAGTCAAGCACCCAAACTAACTGGCTAGTTTGCTAGGTACTTCCAGACACAAATGATAGAACAGCTCACTGACCATTTTACTCGCCCTATTGAAATGGATACATAGTGGATTCTTTTGTTAAGACATGTAGCTAGCTAGCTAAACAATGAACCATAATCCCAACTCATGTCATTACTAACCAGCATGAATCTGCAGATAGCTAACAAACCAGGTTCAATGTTAGCTAGCTGAAATTAGGCTATAACTAGCAAAGCAAATGGCTCTTAGATGATACAAATATTACTACTACACAGATCATCCACGTAACGTTAGCTATCGAGCCAGCCAATTAACATTAGCAAGCTAACTTCTACTTACATTTACATTACATTTAAGTCATTTAGCAGATGCTCTTCATCACAATCCCGGATCCGGGAGCACCCCCATCAGTAAAAAAGCTGACTAGCATAGCCTAGCATAGCGTCACAAGTAAATACAAGCATCTAAATATCATTAAATCACAAGTCCAAGACACCACATGAAAGATACACATATTGTGAATCCAGCCATCATTTCTGATTTTTAAATTGTTTTACAGGGAAGACACTCTGTATTTCTATTAGCTAACCACGATAGCAAAAGACACAACTTTTTTTTCCCACCATTTTTTTCCTGCAAAGGTAGCTATCACAATTTCGACCAAATAAAGATATAAATAATCACTAACCAAGAAACAACTTCATCAGATGACAGTTTGATAACATATTTATTGTATAGCATATGTTTTGTTAGAAAAATGTGCATATTTCAGGTATAAATCATAGTTTTACATTACAGCCACCACCACAACTCTCACCAAAGCAACTAGAATAACTACAGAGACCAACGTGAATTACCTAAATACTCATCATAAAACATTTATGAAAAATACACAGCGTACAGCAAATGAAAGACAAAGATCTTGTGAATCCAGCCAATATTTCAGATTTTAAGTGTTTTACAGCAAACACAATATAGCATTATATTAGCTTACTACAATAGCCAACCACACAACAGCATTGATTCAAGCCAACAATAGCGATAACGAATAAACCAGCAAAAGATATTAATTTTTTCACTAACCTTCTCAAACTTCGTCAGATGACAGTCCTATAACATCATATTACACAATACATATAGAGTTTGTTCGAAAATGTGCATATTTAGCGGCACAAATCGTGGTTATACAATGAGAATAGTAGCCAAGCTGCCAACAAAATGTCGGGAGAAATCTTGCTAGAGGCACCTAATCTAATCAGTAACTAATCATAAACTTGACTAAAAAATACAGGTTGGACAGCAAATGAAAGATACATTAGTTCTTAATGCAACCGCTGTGTTAGATTTTTAAAATTAACGTTACTACGACATACAGCGTATTTGAAACTGGTTACCAATGTAATTAGAGCAGTAAAAAGAAAAGTGTTATCATACCCATTGTATGTCAGCCAATCAGTATTCAGGGCTCAAACCATCCAGTTTATACTTGTTATTAAATTTGTTCATATTAATATGGTAACCGCACCGAGACCGCACCGAAATTAATGGTGTAATAGTATTTTTACATTTTTCAACAGAACAACGAATTAACATCATAAATACTTCTTACTTTTTGATGAGCTCCCATCAGAATCTTGGGCAAGTTGTCCTTTGTCCAGAGGAATCGTTGCTCGGTTGTAGATTGTCGCCTTCAACTTTGGAATTAGCAGTAAACATTAGCCATGTGGCGAAGATGTGTCCAACTCACTATAACGCAGCACTAAGAAATATCCGAAAATCGCAATATACTGATATAAACTGATATAACGCGGTTTAAAATAACAACATTATGATGTCTTTAACACCTATATCGAATAAAATCAGAGCCGGATATATCTAAGGCCTATAACGGGAGCTTTCCAGAATGCAATCCTGAGGTCTGTCTTGCGTCATGGCGAATGATGAAAAGACTGGACCCCACGTTCCCAGACCCTTTATATGGCCTCAGATCTGCCTAGCAACTCCATTCCAATTCTCACTATTTTCTGACATCTAGGGGAAGGCGTATGCAGTGCATCTCGACCAATAGAAGACATGCAAATTAATAAACGGACCCCAGAACAGCCTGCCTGATTTCAGATTTCTCACTTCCTCACAGGAAAATTGCTCCAACTTGAGTTGTGTTTTACTCACAGATATAATTCAAATGGTTTAAGAAACTAGAGAGTGTTTTCTATCCAATAGTAATAATAATATGCATATTGTACGAGCAAGAATTGAGTACGAGGCAGTTTAATTTGGGAACTAAGTTTTTACAAAGTGAAAACAGCACCCCCTATTGAGAAAAGGATAACAGTAACATTAACTTGAAATGAAAACAAATTTCTGTCAGTTAGAAATGTGTCATATCTGAAAATGTAGCTAGCTAGACTATCTTACCCGTAAACATAGAATGGACGCTTCTCCCTGTCACGGATGCCATTACTTAGTTTGAAAATGTAATCCGGATACAGGTGTTTTCGTCATCTCCTTAGTTATCATACTCTAATTCAACTGATTTCAAAACTTGGTCCTCCAGAAAGTGGAGAGCAACACTTATGCAGTTCTACCACGCGATATAACGTTATATATTTTTAAAGCCACCTTAGACAGGATTACCTAGGCATGCTGACCAGCTCAAATAGACATATGCAGGCTACATGGAAGACCAAACTGAACTCATCTCTCGGCATGTCCAGCCCGCTCATTGTCTCAGCCAATCATGACTAGCGGGAAGGTTGCTATTTGACTAGGCTCGTAATTTAACAATTTTATTTGTATTTACAGATGGCATACCAATGTGTTATTAAGGCACATAAATGTTCACATGTTCCAAAGGCATTTCTGCCCCCCCAAAAAAAGTTTGTTTAATGGCTCTCCTGTGAAGTAGTGATGCACGAAATACGCCTAGTTTCCTGAAACGAGTCACAACAACTTCATTATGCTCAAAGGGATATTCATTGTTTTTTTGTTTTTTTACCCTTCCACTAATAGGTGCTCTTCTTTGCGAGGCATTGGAAAACCTCCCAGGTCTTTGTGGTTGAATCTGTGTTTGAAATTCATTGCTTGACTGAGGGACCTGACAGATAATTGTATGTGTTGGGGTGCAGAGATGAGGTAGTCATTAAAAAATCATGTTAAACACTATTATTGCACACAGAGTGAGTCCATGCAACTTATTATGTGACTTGTTAAGCACATGTGTACTCCTGAACGTATTTAGGCTTGCCATAACAAAGGGGTTGAATACTTATTGACTCAAGACATTTCAGCTTTTCATTTGTAATTAATTTGTAAAAAGAAATATATATATACACACACACATAATTCCACTTTGACCTTATGGCGTATTGTGTGTGGGCCATTGACATAACATCTCTATTTAATACATTTTAAATTCAAGCTGTAACACAACAATATTTGGAAAATGTCAAGGGGTGTGAATACTTTCTGAAGGCACTGTATACAATACATTTCATAAGGCCTTTAGTTATGCCCTAGTTATCCTCGATATTGTGGTGTGACAATATTGGCTCATGAGCCACATCATACCTGCAAATCACAAAACGGTAGTTTGTGAAGTGGTTAAACAACTTCTTATGGCTGGGATCCCGTTAACGGGATCGATATGACAACAGCCAGTGAAAGTGCAGGGCGCCAAAAACAACAGAAATCTCATAATTAAAATTCCTCAGACATACAAGTATTTTACACCATTTTAAAGAGAAACTTGTTGTTAATCCCACCACAGTGTCCTATTTCAAAAAGGCTGTGCGACGAAAGCACAACATATCATTATGTTAGGTCAGCACCTGTTCACAGAAAAACACAGCCATTTATCCAGCCAAAGAGAGGAGTCACAAAAAGCAGAAATAGAGATAAAATTAATTACTAACCTTTGATGATCTTCATCAGATGACACTCATAGGACTTCATGTTACACAATACATGTATGATTTGTTCAATAAAGTTAATATTTATATCCAAAAATCTCAGTTTACATTGGCACGTTATGTTAAGTAATGTTTTGCCTCCAAAACATCCGGTGATTTTGCAGAGAGCCACATCAATTTACAGAAATACTCATAATAAACGTTGATAAAAGATACAAGTATTATACATGTAACTTTAGATAAACCTCTCCTTAATGCAACCGCTGTGTCAGATTTCAAAAAAACTTTACGGAAAAAGCACATCATGCTATAATCTGAGTACAGAGCCCAAACAAGCCATGAAGATATCCGCCATGTTGTGGAGTCAACAGATGTCAGAATAGAATTATAAATTTCCACTTACCTTTGAACTTCATCAGAATGCACTCCCAGGAATCCCAGATCCACAATAAATGTTTGATTTGTTCCATAAAGTCCATAATTTATGTCCAAATACCTCCTTTTTGTTTGCGCGTTCAGTACACATTCCAAACTTACAGTTCGTAGAAACATGTCAAACGAAGTATAGAATCAATCTTAAGAATGTTTTTATCATAAATCTTCAATAATGTTCCAACTGGAGAATTCCTTTGTCTGTAGAAATGCAATGCAATGGAAAAGAAATGCAATGGCAAGCTAACTTTCACGTGAACGCGCATGGTCAGCTAATGGCACTCTGCCAGACCTCTGACTCAATCCCCTCTCATTCACCCCCACTTCACAGTAGAAGCATCAAACAAGGTTCTAAAGACTGTTGACATCTAGTGGAAGCCTTAGGAAGTGCAATATGACCAATATCCCACTGTATCTTCAATAGGCAATGAGTTGAAAACCTACAAACCTCAGATTTCCCACTTCCTGGGATTTTTCTCAGGTTTTTGCCTGCCATATGAGTTCTGTTATACTCACAGACATCATTCAAACAGTTTTAGAAACTTCAGAGTGTTTTCTATCCAATCTACCAATAATATGCATATATTAGCAACTGGGCCTGAGTAGCAGGCAGTTTATTCTGGGCACCTTGTTCATCCAAGCTACTCAATACTTCCCCCAGCCATATGAAGTTTAACACTGAGATTTTAACACATGCAAATTTGCTGTAGCATCCAGCTGCAAATTGCTATCGACAAACGTTTACGTAATCCCTCTCTCTGTCCGTACATGATTAAGGGCTCGATTCAATGCGCAGTGCGGAAGATCTGCTTTGTAGTGTGGTTGAAATGTAAAGGTAATTTCCGATTGAACTGACATATGCAGTGTTTACCGTGGAAGCCTTGCAAACGTGGAAGCCTTGCCTTTAAATATTAATCACACTACAATGCTGATCTTCTGCGCTACTGATTGAATGGAGCCATAACAATTTTGGATTTAAAAAAAAAAACTTTATTTAACTAGGAAAGTCAGGAACAAATTATTATTTACAATGACGGCCTATGAACTGCCTTGTTCAGGGGCAGAACTACACATATTTTACCTTGTCCGCTCGGGGATTCGATCTAGTGACCTTTCGGTTACTGGCCCAATACTCTAACCACTAGGCTACCTGCTGGTTACTGGACCAATGCACTAGGCTACCTGCTGGTTACTGGCCCAATGCTCTAACCACTAGGCTACCTGCATGCTGAAGTAGTTCCTGTAGGAGGCATTAATATACTACTCAGTGCAATGTCTCTTCTTTCCTCTCCTTCCTGCCTTTAATTCTGTCTTAACTATCTGTTTCCATCTCTCTTTTCCCCCTTTTGCTGCAGCGTCAGAGATGGTTTGTACCGTTACACTACTTTGACCCTTCTTGTAGTTGTCGTGACAGTGACTGTGTCATCGTGAATCGATTTGCATGTATTCAGTTTGACTCTGTTGTAACTTGTCTGCATACAGTCCATCAGTAAAACCAAGCATTTTGAAATGTCCTATTTTCATATTGCTGTACACATGTTTTTCATTGAGTTGAAGTTACATTTTCCAGTAAACAGTGTGATTTTAGAAAAATATATATTTATTAACCTTGTTGGCTATGGAAGCTACTTTTCTCAGTCAGTCTCTTTGATTTGATCATTCACAGCAACAATAATGGGAATTATATGAATAAATAACTAAGGCTGTCAAAGGATAGAAAAATGTAATCAAGTTAATCGCAGGATTTGTGATTAATCGCAAATTCAGAATTTGCTCAAACAGCTGTACTTTTAAGACTTTTTATACAAAAACCATTACAAGATTATTGACGTTTTAATTTTGTCTAAGCAAAATCTGGTAAATTGATGAAGCACACTTTCTTTAACCTCAATGTCAACTGGTTTTGACATCACGTTGTTTTTAGCTGTATAGATTATGTATTTTGGATGTTTTCAGTGAATTTTGAACACTTTCAGACAATAATAACGTCAGTTGAATGATTTAACTCTCATAGCCCTATGAATAACACATCTGATCTAATACTGTGGTGTGTGTACCTGGCTGTCAACAGTAGTGATGTGTTAAAAGTCCTGTAGTTATTATTTGCTACATCCATAGATCAGACACAGATGCTTATGTGGTTTATGGTGTAGACTGTATATGAGGGTTTTACACTTCTTTGAAGGGATTTGGGTCAAAGCTTCCTCAGATCTTGTTATTTGTCTGAAGTGCTTAGACATTCTAGATTTCATATCCCCTAACCATTACTTTGTGGACTTGGATGCCTACTATTTTGGACCAAGCAATAATAAGAACTTGGGGCCTGTATGAATATATTTTACGGTGTTTTGGTTACAGCTCAACAAGGCTGTGTCTACATGTAGCACTGCACGAAGATCGCATTGAAAAGACTGGCTGCATTGTGTACTGATTTCTCCTCAGTCCTGACACAATCAGGCTATCAAAAGAGCATCAGCTCTCTGCCCACAAGTATCAAATTATATCAAATCAAACTTTTTGTCACATGCGCCGAATACAACAAGTGTAGACCTTACTGTGAAATGCTTACTTACAAGCCTTTAACCAACAGTGCAGTTCACCAAGTATCCAGAAAAGTTGTGTTTTGGGAGCAAAAGGCACCTTTTTTCATTAAACATTGGATGAAATACGTTCCCAGCGTGTGAGGAACATGTTTGCTGGCTTCATAAATCCTAGCTAGCTAGCATATTTTGAAAAATAGTTATGTTAACCTGTATGCAATCTCTTTGGCTTTGCTAGCTAGCTTGCTGACCTAGTTACAGAGGTTAGCTGGCTAGTTAGTGTTGATAAAACGTTTACTGGAGACAGGAGAACAAGAGGAGACATAGGACGAGGTGGATAATTTTATATTAAGGCCGTTTAATCACATGTAAAGATATCTTAGTAAAATCTTGCAGCAAGGCTCTTTCTGTCTGATTCGTATGGAATCGTCAGGAAAAGAGGCAGTCTAAAAAGTTTGTACAGGTTATATAGACAACAAGCAAAGTAGGTTGATCTTGTAGTCTGGCCTTCCGATTGGTCGATCTGGGTCTTGGGTAGTCCTGATCAGGCCTGGTGTCAACGTTCCATTGGTTCCTGAGATAGTTCTTTGTTTTGTGCTCCAACCTTGAGTTGTGTGTGTCTGTGGTTGTCATGGGGGAGGGGAGTTGTGTGTGTCTGTGGTTGTTGTCTTAATAAGTCCAGCATATGTCCAAGAGAAATGAGGAGTATGTGTATTTTGTATAAAAGATGGCTTATGTTGAAATGTTGTTATTACTAGTTTCCAGTCTCTATTACAATTTCTTACATTAGCTACAGTAGTTGGCTACTGCCATCAAGTTGCTGTTGTGCTATTATCAGATTTAGCTTGTTCTACCGTTTGCATAATGCATACTGGCATTTGAATATAGAGCGGGAAAAGTGAATCTGGACACAATGTGGACTCTGTAGACACATTTAATAGGTAGCTGTAGTGGACGCATGACGTGTTTGGAACTGTCAAGTCTAGACACGGCTCAAGACTCTGCAATGTCTCTCAAAGATTGCTGACAAAGAGGAACTGCAGTATTGATTATACCGACCACCTCCAGTTGACGTCTTTCTTCCTATAGAGCAGATTGACATGGGATTCATGTATTTTTCTAACAGCCATTCTCCCCCTTGTTTTACAGGAGGGGTTCAAAATGGGACTAACCCTAGAGGCCACTGTCTTTTCTCTTGAGCCACTAGGCGGTCGCTGCTGATGCAAAGAAGACATGTTTGTGTTACATACTGTAAACTCATTTGTATTAAAAAAGTGCCAGAATTGGGTCTACAGTCAAGATGTCAATGTTCTTCTAGTCCTTGAGGTTTATATGTATTTGCATTTGAATTTGGTTTTAGAATATTCAAAAGGTAATATTCAAATCTGATATAGAAAGCACTATTTTTCTAAGAACTGATATGGGAAGGAGTATTTTTGAGACCCTTGCTTTTAAAGGCAATGAAGGATGTAAATAGTATGTCCAATGGTATACTCTGTGGCAGAGGTTTCATATACAAGTACGTCTTATGTTGTAGAATCTGCTTCATTGAATATACACCACTTAGATCAGGGGTGTCAAACTCATTCCACGGAGGGCCTAGTGTCTGCAGGTTTTTGGTTTTTCCTTTCAATAAAGCCCTAGACAACCAGGTGTGGGGAGTTCCTAACTAATTAGTGATGTTAATTCATCAATCAAGTACAAGGGAGGAGCGAAAACCCGCAGACACTCGGCCCTCCGTGGAATGAGTTTGACACCTGTGACTTAGATCAACGCTGTTATTTGTCTGTCAGACGTAATGACTTGCTCACCATCAACTCACAAGACACGGAAATGTAGTTAGTCTTGTATTACCACTCATGTACCTAACTCTCAGCTTGCCCTTAATTTGACAATTTGAACATTTCCTCTGTTATTTTTACTCATTTTATTTTTAGTGTAATTAGTTCTGCTTGTTTTGACCTGACATTTTAACCGATTTTAGTTTTATTGTCTTATTAAACATTTTAACAGGTGCATTTTACATATCGGTATGTATTGCCAGAGATTTACTTTCTTATGATATATGTCAGTGTCCTCTTGCACCGGAAAGCACTTTTGAAAACCTCTGTCAGGACTTGTTCTTTTACTTTGCTGTTACAGTTATTAAAGAAAAGATTACTGCATCACTTATCAACACTCAAAAATTATTGAAATGTGTTGGCGCTACAATTTCAACAAAAAAATTATGCATTTGATATGTAAAATTCTGGGGTATCAAGTATTTTTGCTAACACTTTACATTCCGTTTGTTACATAGCACTTTTGTAACTGCTTTGTTACATAGCACTTTTGTAACTGCACTTAGAAAATACTATGTAACAAAGAGATATTACAATGTTACTAGTGTAATTACAGCATTACTGCACAGGTATAAGAAAACAGAAACTTAATGTAAAGTGTTAGCATGTTGGATATTCTCAAGATGTACCGGCGGATATTCAACCATGGATCTCCATTGATGGTTAGGCTTTGATGGACATATTGAATAACTCTGTTGCTTGGTGACATCATAATAACAGTAAGTAATACAAAATGAAAATAAAACATTTTATTGTCACATACACCGGACAGTTAATTGTGTTGTTTTACAGGGTCAGCCATAATTAGGGTAAAGTGCCTTGCTCAAGGGCACATCAACAGATTATCATGTTGTCGGCTCAGGTATTCAAACCAGCAACCTTTCGGTAACTGGCCCAAAGCTCTAACTACCAGACTACCTGTGTGTGTCGCTTGTTTACATACTCATGAAGCCTCCTGAGTCTTGATGACGACTTTGTGTCCATTAGGACATTCTCTCTCGGCGTCCCGCTCAGTCACACAGATGCAACTGCAGCTAGTCTTATTACTGATGTAGAAAGTCCTTCAGTTCTATGCAAGCTTGATTTTAAGCCGCTGTACCGCAACAATTACCAAGAGCTTGGGACGAGGAGAGTCAATTAAGAATGACAGAAGAAGGATACGGTGCCTTGCAAAAGTATTCAACCCCTTGGTGTTTTTCATTTTTTTTTGCATTACAACCTGTAATTTAAATGGATTTGGATTTCATGTAATGGACATATCAAAATAGTCCAAATTGGTGAAGTGAAATGAAAAAAATTACTTGTTTCAAAATATTATGCAAAATAAAAACGGAAAAGTGGTGCATTCATATGTATTCACCCCCTTTGCTATGAAGCCCCTAAATAAGATCCGGTGCAACCAATTACCTTCAGAAGTGACGTAATTGGTTAAAGTCCACTTGTGTGCAATCTAAGTGTCACATGATCTATCACATGATCCCAGTATATATACACCAGTTCTGAAAGGCCCCAGAGTCTGCAACATCACAAACCAAGGGGAACCAACAAGCAAGCGGCACCATGAAGACCAAGGAGCTCTACAAACATGTCAGGGACAATGTTGTGGAGAAGTACAGATCAGGGTTGGGTTATAAAAAAAGATCTGAAACTTTCAACATCCCACGGAGCACCATTAAATCCATTGTAAAAAATGGAAAGAATATGGGACCACAACAAACCTGCCAAGAGAGGGCCGCCCACCAGAACTCACAGACCAGGCAAAGAGGGCATTAATAAGACAGGCAACAAAAATAGCAAAGATAACCCTGAAGGAGCTGCAAAGCTCCACAGCGGAGATTGGAGTATCTGTCCATAGGACCACTTTAAGCTGTACACTCCAGGGAGATGTGGCCAGAAAAAAATAAGCAAACATGTTTGGTTTTTGCCAAAAGGCATGAGGGAGACTCCCCAAATATATGGAAGAAGGTACTCTGGTCAGATGAGACTAAAATTTAGCTTTTTGGCCATCAAGGAAAACGCTATGTCTGGCGCATACCCAACACCTCTCATCACCCCGAGAATACCATCCCCCACTGTGAAGCATGGTGGTGGCAGCATTATGCTTTGGGGATGTTTTTCATCAGCAGGAACTGGGAAACTGGTCAGAATTGATGGAATGATGTGTTGCGCTAAATACAGTGACATTTTTGAGGGAAACCCGTTTGTTTTCCAGAGATTTGAGACTGGGACGGAGGTTCACCTTCCGACAGGACAATGACCCTAAGCATACTGCTAAAGCAACACTCGAGTGGTTTAAGGGGAAACATTTAAATGTCTTGGAATGGCCTAGTCAAAGCCCAGACCTCAATGCAATTGAGAATCTGTGGTATGACTTAAAGATTGCTGTACACCAGCAGAACCCATCCTCCTTGAAGGAGCTGGAGCAGTTTTGCCTTGAAGAATTGGCAAAAATCCCAGTGGCTAGATATGCCAAGCTTATAAAGATACCCCATTAGACTTGCAGCAGTAATTGCTGCAGAAGGTGGCTCTACAAAGTATTGACTTTGAGGGGGTGAATAGTTATGCACACTCAAGTTTTTTTTTTTTGTCTTATTTCTTGTTTGTTTCACAATTTAAAAAAATGTTGCATCTTCAAAGTGGTAGACATGTTGTGTAAATCAAATTATATAAACACCCCAAAAATCTATTGTAATTCCAGGTTGTAAGACAACATAAAATAGGAAAAATGCCAAGGGGGATTAATACTTATGCAAGCCAGTGTAGATTCATTTTTGGAACCCGTCCATTGGTCCTAACCCTTTGAGATTATCCCTTCTGTGTGCCTACTGATAAAAGGGAATGAAATGGACTGTTCTAGTTGTAAACATGAAAGATGACCGGCTTCCAGCAACATTCAATACAAAAGTCTTACTAATAAACAAATTAGCTTTGAAATGAACACAGAACAAAGTCTTTTCAATATTTATTTCAGTTGATGAAACTGACTTGGTTCCAGGATAGAATATCCTATTGATCTGCCTCTGAGATGGTCATAGGCAATCAGACCAATCTACCAGAATATTTACAGTTTTGAAATATTTAATAAATACTGTCATTATGGAAAGTTTCCTAAAACAAAGGAATTAGAAAGTTGATTTAGGAAAAGCTAAACTAAAGAGAGACATAAATCAACATCACAATGGACATAATACATGTATAATTACAAAGCTAAATAAATGTTAAATTCACATGTAATATCCTTATACCTACGGCAATATTTCCTGTAAAAATGTATATATTTATCTGTGGAAACAAATTGCTTAGTAAATGCAGAAAGGCTCAGCTTTTCCCTACAAAGTAGAACCGTAGCTAATTAATATGACAAAAAAAAGAACTTTGGGGACAAGCGTTTTGTTTAATTTGTTGCATAGCAAAAAATACATGAAGCAAATAGGCTTCGTCTCAAAAAGCTGCTATAAAAGATGACTAAGAGAAAGTGACTTAAAGGGCTTACTGACATGCAGAAAAAACAACACACGTGTGTTAAAATGATCACGATTTAAAAGATAACATGTTAAAAGTATCAGGAATTACAAACATAACACACTCAAAGTGTTAAAATGACCAGCGCTAATTGAAAATAAATGCAATTATTTAAAAAGACAATCACCACACACTGTGTACGAGACATTGATTCCACCTCTCCATCTTTATTGGTAGTCCCTAACCCTGCCCTGCACTGTATATGGGAGAGGAGCACTTACAGACAGCAACAAACCTGTGAACAGGGTTACACATAATCATGGCATCCCAGTTTGTGGAGACGAGGTAGCTAACACTGAGGAATCGACAGGTAGCTAACACTGATAAATCCACTGGTATCTAACACTGAGGAATCAACAGTCTGGTTGGATCTTTAATTTGGATTCAATGGAGTCAGTTCAGATCTAGGATAACTTGGATACAGAAATCAGTTATTTCAAACTGTTTTTCAGTTCTGGAAAGAAAAGAACAATGTCATTTCCTCAATAGCACCATAAACGTTCAGTTTACATTGAAAACTGTTGTTGAATAAACATAAATGAAAGAAATTATGTAAAATATTAAGAGCTTAGGAGATCTCAGTGGTGGAATAAACCATTGTAGTTATATTATTTTATAAACTTGGTGGTTTGAGCCCTGAATGCTGATTGGCTATCAGATCATATACCACGGGTATGACAAAGCATTTCTTTTTACTGATCTAATTAGGGTTGGTAACCAGTTTATAATAGTAATAAGGCACCTTGGGGCGTACTGCCAAGAACAGCCCTTAGCCGTGGTATATAGGCCATATACCACACCCTTCCCCCGTGCCTTATTGCTAGTAGAATGGTGTTCTCATCTTACAAACAGCAGTTAATGACTATATATTTTTAAAGTATTCATATTGATCAAGGACATACGGCAGCTTTTCATCTTTTATGCATAATATCAAATAGAGTATCAATGGATTGGATCTTTGTACCATATAGATGAAATATCATGTTCTTATACCATGGCATTCGTTGAATACTCATTTCTAATTGGCTTGAAGGGCATTCTAGAGCGTGCATTATTTCTCTATTATGCACGGTATATCAGCACGGTAGAATTCAATGGCTTTAGTTCATTCTTACATGTTCTGTTTGAGCAGGTTTTGAAAGCAAAAGTCTAATTAAAAGAACTATTGGCATTGTTGAATTTGATTTTCATAATAACAAGCTAAGATTGATGGTTTGGTTAGCTAAACTAGCAGGTCTGTTTGTTTGGTTACCAAGGCAACAATTGTAGCTGTCTAGTAAACTTTCTGGCTACATCAATTAAACACATTTCAAGAGGTAAATGTGTTAAATTATAGCCTTGGTATAATAGGGATAATCAATTCTGAGCTATATGCGTTCTCTGGAAAATAATGCAACTCAGAGGAATGCTAGTTCCACTCCGCTAGACCATCATGGAACACACCTTCCACATCGTTCACTATTTTCCAGAGAACCCATAGCCCCTCGTTGATTATCCCTTGCATAATGTATTTGTCAAATGCAAGCAAAGTTTCTAAATGTTGCTTACTTGTTATTTGTTTCCCCAAACATTCATCTAACATACACAGGGCGAAAACATATCAACTACGATGGGGAATGGTTGGAAAGGCACAATAAATATCTTGCCACGAGGCGAGAATAGTCCGCAGTACTTGTATGTACAAGGCTGATTGTGTCAGCTGATAGTTCAAGAGTCTCAGGATTGTCTTCAATGCGTTCCTGTTGTTGTTGGAATTTAAAGGAAGCAAACAGGGCCAATATCGATACCAAACTCCTGATCTGAACCACCAATGTCCACAGGGGCCATATCCATGATGGGAAGTCTGGCTGTTTTCTGTGTCCTGTACTCAAACACGGTCTTGCCCCAGTTACCATTGGATTGCTGTAAAGAGAAAGAAATGGGAAAGGATCAGTAAGACTTCAGTAAGTCAATGTTTTCAGCGACGACCCCGATTTAAACATTTCAGGACCCAGACTGAAACGGACCCAAAACGTCCACAGAATAGAATTGAATTAAGCAATAAGGCACGAGGGGGTGTGGTATATGTCCAATATACTACGGCTAAGGGATTTTCTTTATGCATGACGCAACGCAGAGTGCCTGGATACAGCCCTGAGCCGTTGTATCTTGAATGTACGCTTGTTTATTGCATGTGTAGCTCTGTGTTGTTGTTTGTGTTGCACTGCTTTGCTTTATCTTGGCCAGGTCGCAGTTGTAAATGAGAACTTGTTCTCAACTAGCTTACCTTGTTAAATAAAAGTGAAATAAATAAAGATAAAAGTATATTGGCCATATACCACAAACCTCTGAGGTGCCTTATTGCTATTATAAACTGGCTACCAATGTAATTAGAGCAGTAAAAATACATGTTTTGTAATACCTGTGGTATATGGTCTGATATACCATGGCTGTCAGCCAATCAGCATTCAGGGCTTGACCCACCCAGTTTATTATATATATATATATATATATATATATATATATATACTGTATAATATAATAGTATTACTCACTCCACAACTGTCCTCCACCACGGTGTATCTGAAGCGGCTGTTTCCCTCTGCTTTGAGCTCCAGGTCATTGGACCCCTTGAGGATGACAGCTTTCTTCAGGTTCCCAGTCGACTCGTCCTTGTAGCCCACTGTGTTCTTGCAGTGGTAGGTGATGGTCTGAGAAGCCTCTTTGGAGAGCAGACGAATGAACGTCATCTGAACCGTGACAGAGTTGGCCGGCTGGTCTTTGTTACCGTAGGTGAACTGCGAGTACACAAAAAGAGAAAACAAACAAGTTGGAAAATTGGCACCATTTGACGAACTCACTTTTTAGATTAAACTCCAATATGATGTTATCAACAGTTATCAGTAATGTCGTTTTTTTATCTATGTACAGGTAACATTTACATAGCAAATATTACCAGTGATGGTAAAATGTGTGTCTGTTGCCATATTTATAAAACTTTCACCCGTGGTCAGTCTTGCTATATAAGTATTTTCCCTCAGCAATACCCCACTACCATATAAAATACTTGCATCCTATTATTAGGGGTAGAATTGGGTAGGAATACATAGGAGCACAATTCCCTCATTTTGAATGTCCAGTGATCCTGGAGTTGTTTTCCAACCCGAATTATAGAAGAATATGAGTATTACAGGGTAGAAACATTGTTCTTACTTGCTGTCCTCTATTGATGTCCGCTCCAAACCACACAGGCTTATTCCTTGAGGTGCTCCACCACACTTTGCGAGGTATGCTGGCAGGATTGGCCGAGATGCAAGTCTCTCCCGTCTCCATATTACAATGTACTTTGATAGCATCCTCTGAGCTTCCTTGGTTTGGATCGACCCAGTATTCACCTGGAACAGAGAAGGAGAACATTGTCCCACAATTGTCACATTCAAAAATAAATAGCAAATATTTACTCATGAATCAGATCCCATCTGCCAGACTATTGGCTACTTTCACATGGGAGATATTTCAAATGTGAGTTAGAAAACATGGCATCTTCAGGGGTAGAAGTACTGCCACAATAAGATTGAGACATGGTCTGAATACCTAATAACTACAAAAAAAACACCTTAATGATGATTTTTGATGTTTAGTACATCCCACCTCATGGAAACAACAACTTACCGCTTTTCTTCAGTGGGTAGCACTGCTTCAAGTCCTCACAGGTCCTAGCCGGGTGCTTCCTGCTGCCGTCGGGACTTTTCATGCTGTCGATTTGGCTGCTGAGGGCCTTCAGAGTGGCCTGGACACCTGGGTCCAGCTGCTGGGTGGCATTGCTGTTGGGCAAAGCCTCATCCTCATTGAATTCGGGAGGGGGAAGGGGGCTGCCATCGTAGTCTTGCATGGCGCCAAACAGGTCATCCATGGCAGCTGTGGGGGGGCCGGGAGGGCCAGGGAGACCAGTGGGGCCTGGTTCTCCAGGAGGTCCCTGGAAACCACAGAGTAATGGTAAGTAATAGTGTTTTATTTAAGTGTGAACAAATTAGGTGTCTTAACATTGTGCCAAATGATCATGATGTTTATGTAGTCTTCCCAGATATTTTTTATATCAGTGTACAGATCTGCTATCTTAATTTGATCTCAAATTCTAATGTATTCAAGGTTTAAAAGGGTTTCTAAAAGGTGTAATTTCCACCTAAAAATGTCAGCCATGAACTGCCCGAACGAAAAATGTATCAACCCTGACAAAAATGTCCATCAATGATATAATGATTTTCCTGCCCGTGAGAAACTGGTCAAATTAAGATAGAGCATGTTATGATAGGTGAAATGACCCTCATCTCAACATGCCTCAGGTCCGATTTCGCCGCTAATTCCACGTGTTCCAGGAGGTCCCATTGGTCCAGGCTGGCCGATGTACCCTTCTTTTCCTGGTGGTCCAACTGGTCCAGAGGGTCCCTATCATAACATACCATATTAAAGATACATTTTAATGAGTCATGAAATACAACATGGTTAACAACATGGAATATCAAAGAAGAGTGTCCTGTATGGTACGTACTCTTTGTCCACTTGGTCCGACGATTCCTGATGCTCCCTGCTCTCCTGTTGTACCCTATAAAAATAAATACAAAATGTAATATCAAGACAGATAGTACTTTAATGGGTATATAATTACAGATACTGTATGTATTGATTTGACGTACCGGTGGTCCGGGTAAACCTTGTAAACCGGTGAATCCCCGGTGTCCCTTCTGTCCTCTGTCTCCGCGGTCTCCCAGGTCACCCTTATCACCTCTGGGTCCTTGTGGTCCCTGTTGTTGCGGAGGACACCGTGCAGTCACATTTTTATGGGAAGTCCAATGAAAAAACAAGAAAGCTAATTTCTGTTTGTGATTGTGTCGTCATACAAATATGACGACACGTATGTTCTCACATGAGTCTAGTAGTTTTACCCATCACATACTGGGTTATCATTTCTGTGAATCCTCGCAGGAAAATCAAATGACTGGGATTTCTATTAGGATATCGAATACACGTTTAAGATAAATTGGTGGTATAGTCATTCAAGTCAAATGAAGTGATAACCTTAGTCTTTTTAAATTATGCATCTGTTGATGATGGTCTTACCGTTAACCCTCTCTTTCCTGTTGAACCGGGGGGACCATTTGGTCCTCTGGAACCCTGTGTTTGAATAAGACCACAGCATGACTCAGTCAGATACTGTATATTAGTAACTGGCTTCAAATGCCTTCTGTTTAATTTTTCTGTATTTAAAATTGTGTGGATACCATTATTTACAATTTTTTATGTATTGATTTTTATAGATTTTTCTATTTATTTTTTGTATTATTATAATTTATTAGTCTTCAACATTTTTTCACTCTTTATGCGATGCAAACTGCAGAGAACGCCAGAAGAAGAATTATCACTGAATTATCCCAGTGAATTATTGTAATGTTTGTTCATGTGTCAATTAATCCCATAAGGGATGGTTTGACAACTGGCAATTAGACACGAAAATAAAATGTCATTCATTTCATTTCATTCATTCAGTAATATGTACACATTACCATGACCCTTTCCTTTCCCCATCTTATCTCATCATGGGATGCTCATGAATTGACAGGGAAAGTCCAACGTTAATGAAAAGGGCATATTACGTACAGCGTCTCCTCTCTTTCCAGAACCCCCGGTGGCACCAACTGGACCCGGAGTTCCAGGTTGTCCCGGGGTCCCGATCAGTCCCTCTGGACCATGGTCCCCTCTCTCTCCCTGTGGAAGTCATCAGAACCATTTCATTGCCACGCCTAAAAAGGTTGAAAATAATTTGTCTTGCTGTTACAACACAGTTGGTCAAGCACAATAAACAATAGGAGACATTCTGGACACAGTTTTGAAAATGAAAAGTGTTCAGCTCTTTCCTACCCTTTGACCAATGACTCCAACTTTGCCTGGAGGCCCATCAGATCCAGCAGGACCCTGGAGCAAAATAAATATTGTGATTAACTACGGTATTCTGCATACATTCCATACAAGAGAAGTTATGCTTCTTTAGAGCTCTGGAGAGCTCTGCTTTGTTTTTGCCCATTTACCATCGTTCACACCCTCCTGACGCCGTAGCCCAACCCATCTCTTTAAGAATTCACATGTAAAGGCATGAGTCAGCATTGCATCGCCCTCCAGGAAGTAGTTTCTCTATTCACCCCCTCCATTATCTCAGCCAATCATGGAGACTGCCTTTGTTCCCCTATACTGTAGCTCAGTGTTTTCTTCTTGGTTAAACTAGGCTCATAATTTATCATTTTTATTAATATTTACTGCTCCAATTAGGTTTCTAATTAAGGCACATGAAAGTTCATATGTTCAAGAAGTTATTTATGCTAAAAATGTAATACAAAATATATAAGTATATATCTATTATTTTTTTTATTTCGGTCCTACTGTGAAGTAGGAAATAGGGTGAAATGCCTACGATCCTGACGATCCGGACACAAATGGTGACTTGTGAAGTAAAGAGTTTTGTTAACACAAAAAGTGTAAGGGTCAACTTACATCGGGACCAGGATCGCCACGGGGTCCGTTGGCACCAGGAGAACCGACCGGGCCAGAGGGGCCTTTGTCTCCCCCAGGTCCTGCAGTCCCCTGTTTCCCTGGAGGACCCTACAAACACCACAGGGGCATTGGAACCATGAGGGGAACTGTAACATGCAATGTAGAAGCAGTTCATATTGTGGTCACGTGTGATCCAAATCAATACACACCCCTGGTCCTGGAAGTCCCAGCATTCCACGCTCTCCCCTCTGACCAGGAAGACCCACAATGCCTCTCTGTCCTGTTGTTCCTGCGGGACCTGGAGGCCCATCAGGACCCTGCGGAAACAAATCCAGTTGGAGTTTACCCTGACTGGTTATTGTGCTGTACCAGGGTTGTGGTCAGTCCAATTCAACACGACTCAAACTTGTAATTCAGTTCATGAATTGGATGTTTCCTGATATTTTGGTTATTAATAATTTTTCTTATTTCAATGTGGATAAATTGTATTATACAGCAATGTGTTAATTAAGAATTAAAGCACGAGGGGGTGTGGTATATGGCCAATATTCCACGGCTAAGGGCTTTTCGTAGGCATGACGCAACGTGGAGACAGCCCTTAGCTGTGGTATATTGGTCATATTCTACAAACCTCCAAAGGTGCCTTATTACTATTATAAACTGGTTACCAACGTAATTAGAGCTATAGAAAATACATGTTTTGTCATACCCGTGGTAGACGGTCTGATATACCACGGCTGTCAGCCAATCAGCATTCAGGGCTCGAACCACCCAGTTTACAATGTCCAATCAATTCCTGAGGTTTACATTTTTGTTCTAGCCCTGTATGAATACACCCAATTTAACTTATCAAGGGCTTAGTGATGTGCATCCCCTGAGATTATCCCAGATACTGAGATTCTCCCAGGAACCGATTCAGAAACGTGGCTATTCATTGATAGTTTACCGTGGGTCCGTCCTCCCCAGAGTCTCCCTTGTCTCCTGGGCCTCCGGCTGGTCCTGGGGGGCCTCTTTCTCCTTGTCTTCCAGGGGATCCGTTCTCTCCACGAAGGCCAGGAGGACCCTCCTTCCCTGGGGGACCAAGGGGTCCGGCCTCTCCAATGGGACCCTGTCACAAACATAATTTGTTGTTATTTTGTTGTTATTTTTGTTATTGTTGTTTATCTCTCTGAGAATAATGTGAAATGCATTCACAATAGCTGGTAAGTGGTTATCATTAAAGTATTCAATTCCAGTGGCATATTGAAATGATAGCTGATGGCTACTTCCGAATTGGTACATTTAATCAATCTAACCAAAAGTGGTTTGGTGATTACTTACAGTTGAGCCTGGTGGTCCAACCCTGCCTGCAGATCCAGGAAAACCAGTGGGGCCCTACGAGTGAAAAGATGAGAAGATCCACATGATTACTGTTCATTACATGTTTATATACTCTCTGAACTGTATGTTGCATTACCTGGACACAATCATGTCAAAGTCCCCAGAGACTGATCAAAATGTAAAACATGAACTTACAGGTGCACCCTGGGTTCCTCTGCCGCCCTTCAGTCCAGCCACACCAACAATACCCTACGGAGAGATGAAGATTGTTGTATGAGATTGTCCCTCCTGATCTGTTGTCTATGTGAGACAATGTAGCACAAGAGAATGTGACATGTTAACTCACAGGAGGTCCGTGGGATCCAGATAAGCCCTGAGGCCCTGGAGAACCAGCGTCACCCTTCTGACCTGGCTCTCCGAGCTCCCCCTTGACTCCTGGTTGCCCATCAGGACCCTGTATGAGGATAATAAGAAAATAAGCATAAGAGCTGGAAACATCCCAAAGGCACTACTTTTTTTATGAGACGACACAAAAGGAGGTCTAATAATATGCTAATATACAAGGGGTGGGTCTAATCCTGGAGTCCACCTGTGGTAAATTCAATTGATTGGACATGATTTGGAAAGGCACACACGTGTTTATATAAGGGCCCACAGTTGACAGTGCATGTCAGAGCAAAGACCAAGCAATGAGGTTGAAGGAATTGTCCATAGAGCTCCGAGACAGGATTTTGTCAAGGCACAGATCTGGGGAAGGGTACCAAAAAATGTCTGCAGCATTGAAGAACCCCAAGAACACAGTGGCCTCCATCATTTCTTAAATAGAAAAAGTTTGGAACCACTAAGACTCCTAAAGCTGTCCGCCTGCCCATCTGAGCAATCGGGGTAGAAGGGCCTTGGTCAGGGAGGTAACCAAAAACCCAATGGTCAACCCAGAAGGAAAGCCATCTCTGCAGCACTCCATAAATCAGGCCTTTTTCACCTGTATTTTACTAGGCAAGTCAGTTAAGAACAAATTCTTATTTTCAATAACAGCCTCGGGAGTGGGTTGATAGATAGATTTTTACCTTGTCAGCTCAGGGATTCAATCTTGCAACCTTTTGGTTACAAGTTCAACGCTCTAAACACTAGGCTACCTCTCGCCTTTATGGTAGAGTGGCCAGACGGAAGCCACTCCTCAGGAAAAGGCACATGACAGCCCGCTTGGGCTTTCCAAAAAGGCACCTAAAGGACTCTCAGACCACGAGAAACAAGATTTTTTGGTCTGATGAAACCAAGATTTAGCTCATTGGCATGAATGCAAGCATCGTCTGGAGGAAACCTGGCACCATCCCTATGGTGAAGCATGGTGTTGGCAGCGGCAGGGACTGGGAGACTAGTCAGGACTGAGGGAAAGATGAACTGAGCAAAGTACAGGGAGATCCTTGATGAAAACCTGCTCCAGAGCACTCATGACCTCAGACTGGGGCAAAGGTTCACTTTCCAACCGGACAACGACCCTGAACACACAGTCAAGACAACGCAGGAGTGGCTTTGGGACAAGTCTCTGAATGTCCTTGTGTGAACCAGCCAGAGCTCAAACTTGAACCTGATCGAACATCTCTGGAGAGATCTGAAAATAGCTGTGCAGCGAAGCTCCCCATCCAACCTGACAGAGCTGGAGAGGATCCTCAGAGAAGAATGGGAGAAACTCCCAAAATGCAGGTGTGCCAAGCTTGTAGCGTCATACCCAAGAAGACTCGAGGCTGTAATTGCTGCCAAAGGTGCTTCAACAAAGGACTGAGTAAAGGGTCTGAATACTTATGTAAATGTGATATTTCAGTTTTCAAAAATGTCTAAATACTATTTTTTTCTTTGTTGTTATAGTGTATTGTGTGTTGATTGATGATGGAAAATAACACTTTAATACATTTTTTAAATAATTTTAGAATAATAAGAAAGAAAATGTGGAAAAAGTTAAGGGGTCTGAATATTTTCTGAATGCGCTGTATGATATACAGTACGACATGAATTATTATAATCGCGTTATTTACATCTGTAAATGAAAAGCGCTCTATAAATGTCATGTGTTATTAGTAGTAGTAGTAGTAGTATTAATATTCGTATTAGTATGATGCTAAGACAATCAATTGAATGTCATGTCGTAGGCATCTTGGGTTACAGTAATTAAGAAGGACTTACGGGTGGCCCACCAAACCCAACAGGACCAATAGGACCAGGTTCACCACGGTTTCCCTGGTGGAACAGAATACAAACAGATCATTATGCCATAACAGCTGATATGATCATTTCCCAGGTAAATGTGTCACTGTATGGTTTTATACTGAATGTAAAGTTGTCCACTCACAGGCATCGCTCTTGATCCATGAGGTCCGGGAGGGCCTTTAGGTCCAGCTTCTCCCTGCAATTACAACAAGTTCCAGTTGTTCTAGTGTCACAACAAAAATATTAGCTAAATAAATTTTTCTAGCTTTTGGAAAAATGTGTCTTTACCTTTTCACCGCTGGGTCCATGGGGTCCGGGTGGGCCGAGAGGACCAGGAAGACCCTGTGGTGAGAAAAGGTCTTGTTAGAGGAAATATATTCATCCATTTTGTGACTTTGTGCAATTAAATGAGCAGACATATTTCTCTGACAGAACATGCAGCTTCATGTTTCCGAGCTGACTCCTACTGTAATATTCCACTGTAGAATAACTAATCCCTTATAAAGAAGTGTCTGTTGCTGTTTTACAACCCTACAGTACAGATCACTTTTCCTGTTCTGACACAATCACTGCATGCTAGCATGGCTCGCCAACTGTTTGAATAAGCTGGGTAAGCACCTGGGGGTACTGTAGCACCTTTCAAATAAGAACATCTGCTATCTGTCTTCACATGATCAAAGCACAAAACTATTTGTTTTAGGCCAAAATAAGAAGTAACACAATGCCTCTTTGTGTTGCATCAAAGCGAAAGATAAAATGCACGTGTAAATTTGACTTACTCTTGCGCCATCATTTCCAGGTGTACCTTCTGATCCCTTCTCTCCACCGGTTCCCTACAATGATGGAGAATGTCACATGTCACAATCAGATAAATAATACTATTCTTATGTTATCATAATGATTTAATTGTTTACTTTGCCCACTTTTAACTACCACCATCTACTGTACTCTTCCAAGGGTCCACACAAATCACAGTAGAAAACAATCATACACATTCAGTAGACAGAAACAAGGATACGCAGACGGCTATACACCGTCTCCCTAGACAAGATATTATAAGATAAGGAGATGAATACACCGTCTCCCTAGACAAGATATTATAAGATAAGGAGATGAACACACCGTCTCCCTAGACAAGATATTATAAGATAAGGAGATGAACACACCGTCTCCCTAGACAGGATATTATAAGATAAGGAGATGAACACACCGTCTCCCTAGACAGGATATTATAAGATAAGGAGATGAATACACCGTCTCCCTAGACAGGATATTATAATATCAGGATGTGAATACACCGTCTCCCTAGACAGGATATTATAAGATGAGGAGATGAATACACCGTCTCCCTAGACAGGATATTATAAGATAAGGAGATGAATACACCGTCTCCCTAGACAGGATATTATAATATCAGGATGTGAATACACCGTCTCCCTAGACAGGATATTATAATATCAGGATGTGAATACACCGTTTCCCTAGACAGGATATTATAAGATGAGGAGATGAATACACCGTCTCCCTAGACAGGATATTATAAGATAAGGAGATGAATACACCATCTCCCTAGACAGGATATTATAAGATAATGAGATGAATACACTGTCTACCTAGACAGGATATTATAAGATAATGAGATGAATACACCGTCTCCCTAGACAGGATATTATAAGATAATGAGATGAATACACCGTCTACCTAGACAGGATATTATAAGATAATGAGATGAATACATCGTCTACCTAGACAGGATATTGTTATATAATGAGATGAACACACCATCTCCCTAGACAGGATATTGTTATATAAGGAGAAGAATACACCGTCTCCCTAGACAGGATATAATAATATTAGGTAGTTGAATACACCGTCTCCCTAGACAGAATACTGTAAGATGAGGAGATGAATACACCGTCTCCCTAGACAGGATATTATAAGATAAGGAGATGAATACACCGTCTCCCTAGACAGGATATTATAAGATAAGGAGATGAATACACCGTCTCCCTAGACAGGATATTATAAGATAATGAGATGAATACACCGTCTCCCTAGACAGGATATTATAAGATAAGGAGATGAATACACCGTCTCCCTAGACAGGATATTATAAGATAAGGAGATGAATACACCGTCTCCCTAGACAGGATATTATAAGATAAGGAGATGAACACACCGTCTCCCTAGACAGGATATTATAATATCAGGATGTGAATACACCGTCTCCCTAGACAGGATATTATAAGATGAGGAGATGAATACACCGTCTCCCTAGACAGGATATTATAAGATAAGGAGATGAATACACCATCTCCCTAGACAGGATATTATAAGATAATGAGATGAATACACCGTCTACCTAGACAGGATATTATAAGATAATGAGAAGAATACACCGTCTACCTAGACAGGATATTATAAGTTAAGGAGATGAACACACCGTCTCCCTAGACAGGATATTATAAGATAATGAGATGAATACACCGACTACCTAGACAGGATATTATAAGATAATGAGATGAATACACCGTCTACCTAGACAGGATATTATAAGATAATGAGATGAATACACCGTCTACCTAGACAGGATATTGTTATACAATGAGATGAACACACCGTCTCCCTAGACAGGATATTATAAGATAAGGAGATGAATACACCGTCTCCCTAGACAGGATATTATAAGATAATGAGATGAATACACCGTCTACCTAGACAGGATATTATAAGATAATGAGATGAATACACCGTCTACCTAGACAGGATATTATAATATAAGGAGATGAATATACCATCTCCCTAGACAGGATATTATAAGATAATGAGATGAATACACCGTCTACCTAGACATGATATTGTTATATAATGAGATGAACACACCATCTCCCTAGACAGGATATTGTTATATAAGGAGAAGAATACACCGTCTCCCTAGACAGGATATAATAATATTAGGTAGTTGAATACACCGTCTCCCTAGACAGAATACACTGTAAGATGAGGAGATGAATACACCGTCTCCCTAGACAGGATATTGTAATATCAGGATATGAATACACTGTCTCCCTAGACAGGATACTGTAAGATGAGGAGATGAATACACTGTCTCCCTAGCCAGGATATTGTAATATCAGGATGTGAATACACCGTCTCCCTAGACAGGATATTATAAGATGAGGAGATGAATACACCATCTCCCTAGACAGGATATTATAAGAGAAGGAGATGAATACACCGTCTCCCTAGACAGGATATTATAAGATAAGGAGATGAATACACCGTCTCCCTAGACAGGATATTATAAGATAAGGAGATGAATACACCGTCTACCTAGACAGGATATTATAAGATAAGGAGATGAATACACCGTCTCCCTAGACAAGATATTATAAGATAATGAGATGAATACACCGTCTCCCTAGACAAGATATTGTAAGATAAGGAGATGAATACACCATCTCCCTAGACAGGATATTATAAGATAATGAGATGAACACACCATCTCCCTAGACAGGATATTATAAGATAATGAGATGAATACACCGTCTACCTAGACAGGATATTATAAGATAAGGAGATGAATACACCATCTCCCTAGACAGGATATTATAAGATAATGAGATGAATACACCGTCTACCTAGACAGGATATTATAAGATAAGGAGATGAATACACCGACTCCCTAGACAGGATATTATAAGATAAGGAGATGAACACACCGTCTCCCTAGACAGGATATTATAAGATAATGAGATGAATACACCGTCTCCCTAGACAAGATATTGTAAGATATGGTAGTGAGTGAATACTTACTCTGTCACCTTTAGGCCCAGGAGGACCAGAGATCCCTCTCTCACCAGGCATCCCCTGAAGACCAGGAGGTCCTAGGTCACCAATTCCACCGTGAGGACCAGGACTACCCTTTGGGGAAAAAAGCAATGGGATCAGTTTCATATTTGCTGCTTCAAAGATCCAAAACACATAATCCTCCATTGAGGTTCCACATTACATCTCTATGCATGGACAACAAATACCTTTGGTCCATCGGGTCCTGGTGCTCCGGGGATTCCTTTGGGTCCAGCTAAACCGTGAGGTCCGAGTTCTCCTCTCTCTCCTGGGATTCCACGTTCTCCCTGTTTAAACACAAAACAGGTTTCAGTCACACAACAGACACATATAATGTATATGTGTGTCTGGTGCAATACTGCATGGTAT
This sequence comes from Salvelinus fontinalis, assembly GCF_029448725.1. NCBI lineage: Eukaryota > Metazoa > Chordata > Actinopteri > Salmoniformes > Salmonidae > Salvelinus > Salvelinus fontinalis. The sequence continues at coordinate 9,763,865 of NC_074687.1, forward strand.
ATACAGTATGTTCAATATATTCCAACATATATTTATATTAGTAAGATGGTAAACGTACCCTTGGTCCAATTTGACCCACAGCACCTCCTTCTCCGGGGATACCCTAAACAAGACAAATAAAGTCAATCTAAAATGTCATGATATCATACAATGAGGATTGCATCCCATAAAACAGAGGAGCTATTTATCTTATTAGGTATATACTTCAGCTAACTCAGACTGTGCAAGTGCTCAGTTACTAGAGCATGGAACTTGCAACGTCAGGATTGTGGTTTCGATTCCCTCTGGGGTCAACTATGCATAAAATGTATGCATGCTTGACTGTAAATCACTTTGGATAAAAAAAAGTCTGGTAAATGCCATATACTGTATAAGATATTATATTATTCATCAAACTCACCAGATCACCTGGTTTTCCTGACTCTCCAGGGGGGCCTGGTGGTCCAGGTAATCCCTGAAACACAACAGCATATACACTTCAGATGACAACAACAGTGCACAGTTGGTTCAATCCCATATAAGTGACAAGCTTTGTTGACACTTTCAGTAATCAGCCGATGCTAGCTAGTTCACCGTTCTTAATGCCATTGGTAAAAATGTATGATAACCCACCTGGAAGCCGTTCACACCGGGAGGTCCCTGTTCTCCTCTGTCACCAGCAACACCCTTCAGACAAACAGTTTACAGAACATTTTCACTCAATTGTTCATCAAGATAAGTATATTGTGATACAGCATACTTTGAAATGAGATTGGTAATGTCTATACCACAATGCTACTATATAGGAGTCATAATAATCAGAGACAAACAGGTGACTTACCGGAGGTCCAGCGGGACCTGCAGGGCCAACCTCCCCGTCTTTCCCAGGAGGACCCTAGACAGGAAGTCATCATTAGTGATCGTCCTCATAAACACAATTGTTTCTGTAGACACGTACGAAGACAGAAGTAATTTAGTGCTCATTGACAAAGACACTCACTCTTTGTCCTGCCACTCCCGGAGATCCTTGTTCACCTGTTTTCCCTGGATCTCCCTTTGGGTTGAAAGACAAGGGGTCATTCAAGAGGTCATGAGGAGATAGGACAAGTTTGATAGCAAGACATGCTGAGAAGATTAGAACTTTCAAAGTTCCTTACGTTAAAGCCCTTTGGTCCAGGTGTTCCCATGGTTCCTGCAGGACCTCTGGTTCCAATAGATCCTGCTGGTCCTGGGCGGCCATCTTCTCCTGCTGGGCCCTTCAGACAGAGGACACAAACACAATTCTTACCTCTGGCTGTTCATTCAGTGTTATGACATTTGACGCCAATGGTCAAAAAGAGGTGCTGTCCACTCACTGATCGCCTGACAAATAGACCCTGTCGCTCTAAAGCTTGTTGGTATATCAGTGAAATAATTGATTTAAGAACACTTGTTGGAGCTGTGACAATCACTTTCTCTGCAGTTAAAAAAAAAAGTTGAATGTGTTGGATGTGTGTAAAGACTCTTTTTTTCCAACTATGGTCAACCTTACCAGTGGTCCTGGCTTGCCCTCGGCTCCCTGGACTCCTGGGGTACCTGTCAGACCCTATAAAACAACAGACAAGGTAATGAGCTTCAGAAACAAAGATCCACAGTTTGTGGTAGACCAAGACAGATTCCCATCAGCATCGTTTGGGTTTTTGAGATATAAATATGGGATATAAGTTAACGAGGGAATCTTGGAAAGCTAGATGATGTCTTCACATTACCCTTGCGCCTGGCAGGCCTGGTTCGCCAGTGCGCCCTGGATCGCCTCCTGAACCTTTAGGCCCAGATATGCCAGATGTTCCACGATCTCCTTGAGCACCCTTCAGGAGAAACAGTATAGTGAATTAGGTTTGGGCTGGGGGCTCCAGTCCTTAGAATCCGGTCGAATGAGCACATGTTTTAGCTGTAATAGATCTCTGATCATCTGTCTGTACCTTAGGTCCAGGTAATCCATCAGCACCGGGAAAACCTCGGTTACCAGGAGACCCCTGTAATACACATGCCCATCAATATATGAAAAGAAGACACATAGCATAGGATATACAGGTACCAAGATTACAATCTATGAAACAATATACATTTCTGCACAGGGTTGAGGACATATTCATGGAGAATGAACTGAGGTAAATGAGAATGGAGGGCTGAAATTCATCCTGAGAAGTCTGAATTTACAGTCACTGACCTAATCCTTATAATCTAGAGGTGTTCAGTAGTAGAGAGGCCAACGGTAGACTCACCCTCTCACCAACAGGACCCAGTGGTCCTAATGAACCAGAGTCACCGCGATTTCCTCTTTTTCCCTCCTCACCCTGGGGCCCAATCACTCCTTGGGAACCAGGGGGACCCTAGGAATCAAAACAAACTTTATTTAAAATGTGTTTAACCATCTCAATAAACTTGACATTCAACCATCTTAATACGCTCTGTACCAGCTATGACAGTGTCTCTCTTTCATCCAATGTGGAATAATGTACATTTAGACAACCAAGTATTGTAATATATTACAATCACTGTATATAAAATCATCTGTGAAAGGTCACATTATTTGGGCTTACAGGTTCTCCTTTGGGTCCGCCCTCTCCTTTGTACCCAGGAACACCAACATCTCCCTGAAACAAAGACGTGAGAAGCATAAGTACATCACAAGTCACATTTTATTATAGATAATGCATCATAAAAATGAAAAACTAAATCCCCATCCCCTTGTCAAACAGTCAAAACAACTATTTTGCAGTAAAAGTACATTGCCTAGAAGGCGCTCTGGGCCATTTCCTCTGTGCTTTGGTAAAGGCCAAAGTAACACAGAGCGATGTTTATGTCTAGAGCATGCATGTCATAACATTGATAGTGTATTTATACATGTATAAGGAACATGAATGTCTGGACCTCGCAAGAGTAGAAAAAAATCACTTTTATCCAAAGTAAAAAGACGCCACATTACCAGTTGACCTTTGATCCCAGGCTGTCCAGTGCTTCCCTGAGGTCCAGGTGGACCGTGGGGTCCGAGGTGACCCCCGGGACCCTGCACACCCATGGTACCCTACAAAACAACAGGAGCATCTCTCAATACACACCAATCTTGATCATTTACATCTTTAAATACTCTAGGTATACTATGTGAAACTACAATTACAGTTGTTTAACAACAAATTATTTTCTTGGTAATTAGGAGTACTAGATTAATGATAATATACATACCACTGGACCCTTAGTACCTGGGCCACCGTCAGTTCCTGAAGGACCCTAGAAATAGCAAATTTGTCATGTTAATAAAATCTTAAGTGCATTACCAAAATGCATTGTGCATATAAGGATGTTAAAGGCCCAGTGCAGTCAAAAACGTGATTTCCCTGTGTGTATATATATATATTACCACACTATGAGGTTGGAATTATACTGTGAATGTGTGAAAATTATGATAATGCCCATTTAGCGTAACAGCTGTTTGAAAAGACCTCTGCAAATTCCAGCCTGTTTTGATGGGATGGACTTTTGGTCTGCCTGGTGACATCACCAGGCGGCAAATTAGGAAATAGACCAATAAGAAAGAGAGTTCCAAACCTCTCTGCCAATAACAGCTAGTTTTCAGTTTTCCCCTCCCTACTCAGACCACTCCGAGACAGTCCTAGCAAAATTGAGAAAGTACTCATTGCTAAGAAGCTCTTTTTGTTTCGTATTAAGTGAAAACAATTAGAGTATGGTATTTAATTAAAATTATTTTTTTATTGAGATCAAGATGGCTGCATTGGACCTTCAATAAATAGAGTAGGTGTTAGAAATAAGAGCCGTACTTGTAGGCCAATTGCCCCTGCCCTGCCTTGGTGTCCTGTCTCACCCCTCTGGCCCTGTTGCCCCTCGGGGCCCCGCACTCCTGTGGCACCTGGTTGGCCCTGGAGAAGAGAAACAGAAATCCTCAATGAGTCCATTTTATCTACATAGCCCTGCATAAACTTATTAGCTAGCAATATCTGTTGTTAGGTTATATATATAACATGATGTAAACAACATTACATATACAACCTCTGAAGTCTCAGTTCGTATCGTATAGATTTGAACATGGATTACATACTTCATGTTCTACTCGACAGTCTACTTGCCTTCATTCCTGGAATTCCTGGATATCCTGGGGGACCATTGATACCTAATGGACCCTGCAAGCATAAAACCAGAAAAGTTCATTCATGAATTGCTGAAAAGCTTTAATATGCTAGTAGCAACTCCAGTGTGTTGAGTAATATGCTAGTAGCAACTCCAGTGTGTTGAGTAATATGCTAGTAGCAACTCCAGTGTGTTGAGTAATATGCTAGTAGCAACTCCAGTGTGTTGAGTAATATGCTAGTAGCAACTCCAGTGTGTTGAGTAATATGCTAGTAGCAACTCCAGTGTGTTGAGTAATATGCTAGTAGCAACTCCAGTGTGTTGAGTAATATGCTAGTAGCAACTCCAGTGTGTTGAGTAATATGCTAGTAGCAACTCCAGTGTGTTGAGTAATATGCTAGTAGCAACTCCAGTGTGTTGAGTAATATGATAGTAGCAACTCCAGTGTGTTGGGTAATATGCTAGTAGCAACTCCAGTGTGTTGGGTAATATGATAGTAGCAACTCCAGTGTTGGGTAATATGATAGTAGCAACTCCAGTGTGTTGGGTAATATGCTAGTAGCAACTCTAGTGTGTTGAGTAATATACTAGTAGCAACTCCAGTGTGTTGAGTAATATACTAGTAGCAACTCCATTGTGTTGGGTAATATGATAGTAGCAACTCCAGTGTGTTGAGTAATATGCTAGTAGCAACTCCAGTGTGTTGAATAATATGATAGTAGCAACTCCATTGTATTTAGTAATATGAAAGTAGCAACTCCAGTGTGTTGGGTAATATGATAGTAGCAACTCTAGTGTGTTGAGTAATATACTAGTAGCAACTCCAGTGTGTTGAGTAATATACTAGTAGCAACTCCATTGTGTTGGGTAATATGATAGTAGCAACTCCAGTGTGTTGAGTAATATGCTAGTAGCAACTCCATTGCGTTGAGTAATATGATAGTAGCAACTCCATTGCGTTGAGTAATATGATAGTAGCAACTCCATTGCGTTGAGTAATATGATAGTAGCAACTCCATTGCGTTGAGTAATATGATAGTAGCAACTCCATTGCGTTGAGTAATATGCTAGTAGCAACTCCATTGTATTAAGTAATAGGATAGTTGCAACTCCAGTGTGTTGAGTTATTCTATGAATTTGATAAACAGTTGATAATGAGTTACGTCTACTTGTCTTACCATCGGACCCGGTTTGCCAATGTTCCCAGGAGGACCTTTCATACCCTACCGTAGAAAACAAACAATTCATTGGATTTCAAAAAGAAATACAATCCTAAATTCTTGTAAAGACATACATCGGAAATGTGTATATTGTACATTAGTCAAAGACTGTACATGACCACAAAAATATATTTAAAATAATAATTGAGCACTCTAGGTGAATATAACAATAGCTTGTTATCTGGAGGCATTAATTGTATACCGATGTACTGTATATAAAAAGCAGCAATGCATCTGAGAATGCTATTATTGGCTGTGTGGAATAATGCACTTTATTAAAAGTGTTCTCATTCTTACCGGTATTCCATTAGCTCCTAAGCGGCCTCTCTCCCCAGGCATGCCTCTAGGGCCCTAAAAAAACATACGTCATGATTGCTTTTACAGTCGCAGAACAATAAACATATAAATGTACGAAAAAAGTGACCGTTAGAGTAAAAGTTTTAATTGGCCGATGCACTATGACAAGGCTTTTCTACAGTCCTGCAAATAGGTCCAACTGCTGCTCCTGATCAACCATGAAGCAACACCATTAGGCTTCATGTCTTATTAAATAGGCTTCTACTAACAGGAAAAAATCATTTGAAACATTTGCTGTATTTTTTTTATTTTGATAATTTATTAATTAAACTATGCCTGTTAGTTACGCATATTGCATAGTTAATTTTAGATAGCTGAAAGATATGAAAGCCAAAGGTAATCCAGCAGTACAGCTTCTCTTCATGGACGGTATCCACATACTGGCTTCCTCTGCTTGTCTCTTTTCATTCTACTGCATTAGACTGTGAAGGATCTGGACTGGTCAAAGCCAACGCCAGGTTAGACTGTGAAGGATCTGGACTGGTCAAAGCCAACACCAGGTTAGACTGTGAAGGATCTGGACTGGTCAAAGCCAACACCAGGTTAGACTGTGAAGGATCTGGACTGGTCAAAGCCAACACCAGGTTAGACTGTGAAGGATCTGGACTGGTCAAAACCAACACCGGGTTAGACTGTGAAGGATCTGTACTGGTCAAAGCCAACGCCAGGTTAGACTGTGAAGGATCTGTACTGGTCAAAGCCAACGCCAGGTTAGACTGTGAAGGATCTGTACTGGTCAAAGCCAACGCCAGGTTAGACTGTGAAGGATCTGTACTGGTCAAAGCCAACGCCAGGTTAGACTGTGAAGGATCTGTACTGGTCAAAGCCAACGCCAGGTTAGACTGTGAAGGATCTGTACTGGTCAAAGCCAACGCCAGGTTAGACTGTGAAGGATCTGTACTGGTCAAAGCCAACGCCAGGTTAGACTGTGAAGGATCTGTACTGGTCAAAGCCAACGCCAGGTTAGACTGTGAAGGATCTGTACTGGTCAAAGCCAACGCCAGGTTAGACTGTGAAGGATCTGTACTGGTCAAAGCCAACGCCAGGTTAGACTGTGAAGGATCTGTACTGGTCAAAGCCAACGCCAGGTTAGACTGTGAAGGATCTGTACTGGTCAAAGCCAACGCCAGGTTAGACTGTGAAGGATCTGTACTGGTCAAAGCCAACGCCAGGTTAGACTGTGAAGGATCTCTACTGGTCAAAGCCAACGCCAGGTTAGACTGTGAAGGATCTGTACTGGTCAAAGCCAACGCCAGGTTAGACTGTGAAGGATCTGTACTGGTCAAAGCCAACACCAGGTCAGACTGTGAAGGATCTGTACTGGTCAAAGCCAACGCCAGGTTAGACTGTGAAGGATCTGTACTGGTCAAAGCCAACGCCAGGTTAGACTGTGAAGGATCTGTACTGGTCAAAGCCAACGCCAGGTTAGACTGTGAAGGATCTGGACTGGTCAAAGCCAACACCAGGTTAGACTTTGAAGGATCTGGACTGGTCAAAGCCAACACCAGGTTAGACTGTGAAGGATCTGTACTGGTCAAAGCCAACGCCAGGTTAGACTGTGAAGGATCTGGACTGGTCAAAACCAACACCGGGTTAGACTGTGAAGGATCTGGACTGGTCAAAACCAACACCGGGTTAGACTGTGAAGGATCTGTACTGTTCAAAGACAACGCCGGGTTAGACTGTGAAGGATCTGTACTGGTCAAAGCCAACGCCAGGTTAGACTGTGAAGGATCTGTACTGGTCAAAGCCAACGCCAGGTTAGACTGTGAAGGATCTGTACTGGTCAAAGCCAACGCCAGGTTAGACTGTGAAGGATCTGTACTGGTCAAAGCCAACGCCAGGTTAGACTGTGAAGGATCTGTACTGGTCAAAGCCAACGCCAGGTATGCATCCACCATTTTGCTTTCACCTATCTTATCTTTTTTGATTGGTGCAGAAGTTGAGACGTCTTCTAAAGATCAAATATCAAATTGGTATCAACATAACAGTAGCTTTATTCATGTCAGTGGTCTTTGCTATGAATTGGTATCAACATAACAGTAGCTTTATTCATGTCAGTGGTCTTTGCTATGAATTGGTATCAACATAACAGTAGCTTTATTCATGTCAGTGGTCTTTGCTATGAATTGGTATCAACATAACAGTAGCTTTATTCATGTCAGTGGTCTTTGCTATGAATTGGTATCAACATAACAGTAGCTTTATTCATGTCAGTGGTCTTTGCTATGAATTGGTATCAACATAACAGTAGCTTTATTCATGTCAGTGGTCTTTGCTATGAATTGGTATCAACATAACAGTAGCTTTATTCATGTCAGTGGTCTTTGCTATGAATTGGTATCAACATAACAGTAGCTTTATTCATGTCAGTGGTCTTTGCTATGAATTGGTATCAACATAACAGTAGCTTTATTCATGTCAGTGGTCTTTGCTATGAATTGGTATCAACATAACAGTAGCTTTATTCATGTCAGTGGTCTTTGCTATGAATTGGTATCAACATAACAGTAGCTTTATTCATGTCAGTGGTCTTTGCTATGAATTGGTATCAACATAACAGTCACTCTGTTTATCTCAGTGGTCTTTGCTATGAATTGGTATCAGCATAACAGTAGCTTTATTCATGTCAGTGGTCTTTGCTATGAATTGGTATCAACATAACAGTCACTCTGTTTATCTCGGTGGTCTTTGCTATGAATTGCATTTTGTCAGAGACAGCACAAGTTGTTAGTACACAATACTGTATATTTAAAACGTGTTCCACTTACTATAGGGCCAGGTGTGCCAATTGGACCAGTGGGGCCTAATGCACCCTAAGAGATCGATGACAGAAACATTGCATTCATTAATACATGCTTTTGAACACTCTACAGCACGTGCCCAAACTCATTCCACGGAGGACTGAGATTCTACAGTTTTTCACTCCACCCTTGTACTCGATTGATGAATTAAGACACAGACACACGCCTACACGTACACATGATAACACACACACACTCCACACACACACGTATGGATTTTTGAGTTGTAGATATGTGGTAGCAGAGTAGCGACCCGAGGGAACACACTTTATGTGTTGTGAAGGTCTTCATTTAAAGAAGAGAACAATAAACCTGCCGACACTCAGCCCTTCTGTGGAATGAGTTTGACACCCTGATCTACAAAATGCATAGTTATATGTATCATATATTATATATTATCTGTATGAAACTGATGTATCATGACTAGAAATAACTATGGTGTCTACATGAATCATATAATAATATCTATATGAATATCACTGTCAGTTATAAAACCAGTTAGTTATAACATAATATCTATATGAATATCACTGTCATTTATAAAACCAGTTAGTTATAACATAATATCTATATGAATATCACTGTCAGTTATAAAACCAGTTAGTTATAACATAATATGTAGATTGTCTACCTTGGATCCTACAGTTCCAGTTTCTCCTCTTAGACCCATTGGACCTGTGTGACCCTGAAAGATGGAATGTGTATTTCTCCATTAATAATAACAATAATAGTAATAATATTAATAATACATTTCATTTGTATAGTGCTTTTAATTACAGCGTTAGCTCGAAGCTCTAAATAGGCAAAAATGGGGTTATACTTACTCTATGGCCTTTCAATCCCGGAGGCCCAGGTGTCCCTGGAAATCCTCGAGCTCCCTGAAATACATGACATGGTATTTGAGTACAGCATTGCAGTTATTTTAGTAATAACTTCATGCGTAACACTTCTATTGATATATAACTTACCGCTGATCCAGGGAATCCCATCTCTCCTGAATTTCCAGCTTTCCCTGCTTCTCCCTAGGATGATATCACAAGAGATGAGTAGCATTTACTAAGTATAAAGGGTGATGTTTCTTACACATCATGAAGTAAGTTTAGCATGCCTTCAATCTAGTATGTTCATGTCTTTTGAGATTGTTTCTGTTGGGAAGGTTATTGTGACACAGAGCATCTGGAATGCAGTCCATCTTGGAATGCAGTCCATGGAATAGCGTCAGTACTTCTGGTGAACAGAGAGGAGAGTTTACTCACGTCTTCACCCGGCTTTCCTGGTGGCCCTTCAGGTCCCCTTTGTCCAGATTGACCCTACAACAGAAGATTATGATAAGACATTATAATGCATTATAACGGCATCATAATATATTATATCTGTCAGCTTTATGTCAAGTGTTACCAGGAGATTAAATGGTCAACATAAACAGTTGCACATATTCTGTAGTCTGTCACTTTTGTGTTGTTTGTTTTCAAGAAGATGGATGTGACTACTGTGGTGCCAACATGACTTTATAGACACTTTGTTGAGAATGGTCGCAATAAACAGGGAACACCGGACCAGAAACATGACATATGACAAGGAGAATGTTGTCATACCATGTGACCTGGATCACCAACTTCCCCATGGGGTCCTTGCGGTCCAGAATGGCCCTGAGAGAGAGAGAGAGCGAGAGAGAGAACAAAGAGAGTGAACGGCTTGCTCCAAATATAATTGTTTGAAATTCTTTTTTTCATTCGTTGTTTTTAACTTACAGGATTTCCATTTGGCCCAGGAGGTCCTCTTGCTCCTGCCTCTCCCTAAAACACAGGTTGCATAATTGTACACAGAATCATAAATAGTATGAGCCCACTTACACCCATAGTTCAACAAATTCAAGACATACACCAACATCACCACAAAAGCTAAATTATCTAAGCCATAGTAAATAAAGATGGCACAAGAAACTTGTGTGACCCAAGATGGTTCCACTGCACCCTTCTTACCCTAGTTCCTGGCATCATGGCCATTTGGCCGGCTGATTTCTCATCCCCAAATCCTCCAGCCATCTGAGCTCCCAGTCCCTGGGGAAACAGAACCGTGATTTACAGTATTGGATATTCAACCTGAAACTCAGAGGCCACTTAACAGAATATGCCAGGTAACTGCCAGGTGAATTTCTCTTGTTTCCATACTGAGTTTCTCAATAGACCAGGTAATGGCCACATAATCAGTCTGATAATGTGCTTTGGTTAGGGACGTTCATAATAAAGAACCTCCCTGTTAAATTTTATATAGCCTCATACTTTTACAGTTTAGCCCTTTAGCGGTCACCATTTACTCTGATCCATAGAGACCTGTGGTCAGTGTAGAAGCTGCTCTTGGACTTGCCAATGAAGCTGATTCTTCTACCTCTAGCTGTTTGCTGAGGCCATTACAGAGTAGGAAACTGACTGTCTGAGTGACAAAATGGCTTCTGAATCATTTCTTATAGAATATGATTTCTCCTGTCCTGTGTGTTATGATATCTTCAGGGATCCTGTGGTTCTGTGTTGCAGCCACAGTGACTGAAAAACCTGCCTTGAGGAGTACTGGAAACGTATGGAAGACCAGGAGTGTCCAGTCTGCAGGAGGATCTCCTCAATGCCTTTCCCAGCAGTAAGTCTTACCCTGAAGAGGCTGTGTGACGGCTTCCTACAGAAGAGGAGCTCCAGAGATGCAGCTGGGTTCGAGAGGCTCTGCACTCGGCACAAAGACAAACTCAAGCTCTTCTGTACGGCGGATCACCAGCCTGTGTGTTTAGTGTGTCGTGATTCAAGAACACACACAGGCCACAAGTTCTGTCCCATAGATGAAATTGTCCAGGATCACAAAGAAAGAATAACGGTTGAACTAAAGCCCTTGAAGAAGAAGCTATGTATTTTTACTAAAGCCAAACTAACCTGTCATCAAACAGCAAAGTACATTAAGACACAGGCCGATGTTACACAAATGCAGATCAGGATAGAGTTTGATGATCTTCGGAAAATTCTGCTAGATGAAGAGGAGGCCAGGATACGTACTTTAAGGGAGGAAGAGAAGGAGAAGATTTGGATGGAAAATGAGAAGACTGAAGAGATTACGAAAGTTATCTTGAGTCTTTCAGATCAGATCAGATCAGGAGTGTCTAAAGGGTGACTATATCCCCTTCCAGGAGAGATACAAGGACATTCTATACAAGGCCAGATCCCAGTCCACAGTAGCGGATCCACAGCTGCACCCAGGAGCACTAATAAATGTGGGCAAACACCTGTAGACCTCCACAAGTCTGGTTCATCCTTGGGAGCAATTTCCAAATGCCTGAAGGTACCACATTCATCTGTACAAACAATAGTACGCAAGTATAAACAGCATTGGACCATGCAGCCGTCATACCGCTCAGGAAGGAGACACATTCTGTCTTTAGAGATGAGCGTACTTTGGTGCGACAAGTGCAAATCAATCGCAGAACAACAGCAAAGAACCTTGTAAAGAAGCTGGAGGAAACGGGTACAAAAATATGTATATCCACAGTAAAACGAGTCCTATATCGACATAACCTGAAAGGCTGCTCAGCAAGGAAGAAGCCACTGCTCCAAAACTGACATAAAAAATCCAGACTACAGTTTGCAACTACACATGGGGACAAAGATTGTACTTTTTGGAGAAATGTCCTCTGGTCTGATGAAACAAAAATAGAACTGTTTGGCCATAATGACCATCATTATGTTTGGAGGAAAATGGGGGAGGATTGCAAGCCGAAGAACACCATCCCAACCGTGAAGCACGGGGTTGGCAGCATCATGTTGTGGGGGTGGTCTGCTGCAGGAGGGACTGGTGCACTTCACAAAATAGATGGCTTCATGGGGAAGGAAAATTATGTGGATATATTGAGGCAACATCTCAAGACATCAGTCAGGAAGTTAAAGCTTGGTCGCAAATGGGTCTTCCAAATGGACAATGACCCCAAGCATACTTCCAAAGTTGTGGCAAAATAGCTTAAGGACAACAAAGTCAAGGTATTAGAGTGGCCATCACAAAGCCCTGACCTCAATCCTATAGAACATTTGTGGGCAGAACTGAATAAGTGTGTGCGAGCAAGGAGGCCTACAAACCTGACCCACTGGGAATGTGATGAAAGAAATAAATGCTGAAATTAATCATTCTCTCTACTATTATTCTGACATTTCACATTCTTAAAATAAAGTGGTGATCCTAACTGACCTGAGACAGGGAATTTTACTAGGATTAAATGTCAGGAATTGTGAAAAATTGAGTTTAAATGTATTTGGCTAAGGTGTATGTTAACCTCCGACTTTAACTAGATTTTGGGGGGGGTAAAATTTAACCCCACCGCTAGCACGATGTTAATATAACTATTGATTGTAAAACAAAAACATGACTAACATGTTTGGTAGTGAATTTATCCATTGCCAATCCAGCAATCCATCTAGTGAGAATACACTACATGAGGGTAACGCTTAACAATAATGTTGCCTTTATAAAGGGTTTATACTTATTGACAGTCAATTAAACATTAATAGACATGCTATACACTTGAGATGGTACATGCTTATGAGGGGTGGGTATTGTGGTACATACTCCTGGTGGACCCTGGTTTCCTGCAGGCCCCGGTTCTCCTGGGTTTCCAGGCACACCAGGCTCTCCGTCATATCCTGCAGATCCACGCAGCCCCTTTAGATAGACAATGTCATGTTAATATAAGCAGGATGAAGCAACTCATAACAAGTAAATACTGTGTCATTCGTAAAGTGCCAAATCGTAAACGTGTTACTGTGTAAGCCTCATTTTTTTTCTTCTCTCAACTCATGTATTGATATCAGTGACCCCTGGGTTATGGATCTCCATTTATGTTTAGTAGCATAATGTGTAGACGGTCATATTGTCTTGTGTTCTAAAGCAGGTTTTCTAGTTGATACACAATAACAGTGGAGGATGAAAGTGGCCACAATGAGAAACCAAAAAATAAATCATTACAGCTTATGCTTGACAATGCTAACATGAGAGGTACACCGAGGACATATAATGCCATAAATCATAGAGAGTAATGATGTTCTGCTAAATGTATGTCCTCAATTGGATCAGCATTCCAATAAGAGGGGCATGTTCATTCATCATTTAGGTTTTTGTTGTGAACTGAATTTAAATGAAATACATACGTTTGCGGAATGGGTCTTTTGAGAGTGCATTCTAATGATAATGTAATGTCATTGAAACTGAAAATAAATGGTGTGTTGATTGTTTTTTTTTGTTTTATCCCAGTGTTTTTCACCAAAGAGAAAAAATCTCCACAGTGCACAGTATATCATTGTTTGTCTACAGTCTTTAACAGGTTGATTATCTTTGAAGATACTGTATTCTATTTGAGCACGACAATGAAAGCCATTGATAAAAAAAAATCTATATAATTATTTTATGTTCATAATCATATACATTAGTTGTTTCTCTGAAATATCCTAATTCAATAGAGACTGAGTAGTACGTACATTTTCATGTCTCAGTGTAACAGTCCTGACCTGTTTTATGTTGTTTTTTATGTGTTTATGGTCAGGGCATGTGTTTTGGGTGGGCAGTCTATGTTATCTGTTTCTATGTTGGTTTCGGTGTGCCTGGTATGGCTCTTGATTAGAGGCAGGTGGTTTGCATTTTCCTCTAATCAAGAGTCATATTTAGGTAGGGCATTATCACTGTGTGTTTGTGGGTGATTGTCTCCTGTGATGTCTATCGTGTTGTCTATGTTTTTTCACATATGGAGCTGTTTGGCTGTTCGTTCGTTTTGATGTTCGTTCCTGTTCGTAAGTTTACGTTTGTCCATGTAAGTTTATGTTCAGGTTCCGTTGTACGTCGTTTTCTTATTTTGTAGTTTTGAAAGTGTTTTGTTTTGTTTAGTCTACGTCGTATGTGTAATAAAAATGGCTTATTTCCCTAACTCCGCATTTTGGTCCGAAGATCCTTCTCTCCTCACCTCATCTGAGGATGAGGAGAGCGACAGCTCTTACAGAATCACCCACCAAAATACAGAGACCAAGCGGTATGGGAATGCTCGACGGAGCAATAAGGATTTCTGGACTTGGGAGGAGATATTGGACGGTAGAGGACCTTGGGCTCAACCAGGGGAATATCGCCGTCCTAAGGAGGAGAAGAGGGCAGCCACAGCCCAGGAGCGCTGGTATGAGGAGGCAGCGCGACGACGCGGTTGGGAGCCCGTGAGTAAGACCCAAAAATTTCTTGGGGGGGGGCACACGAGGAGTGTGGTAAAGCCGGGTAGGATACCCGAGCCAACTCCCCGTGCTTACCGTGGAGGTAGAAGGCGTCGTACTGGTAAGACACCGTGTTATGCGGTAAAGCGCACGGTGTCCCCAGTACGCGTGCTTAGCCCAGTGCGGGCTATTCCACCTTGCCGCACTGGGAGGGCTAGGTTGGGCATCGAGCCGGGTGCCATGAAGCCGGCCCAACGTAGCTGGTCTCCAGTACGTCTCCTCGGGCCGGTGTACATGGCACCAGCCTTACAGGTGGTGTCCCCGGTTCGCCTGCATAGCCCAGTGCGGGCTATTCCACCTCGCCGCACTGGCAGGGCTACGGGGTTCATTCAACCTGGTAGGGTTGGGGAGGCTCGGTGCTCAAGAGCACGTGTCCTCCTTCACGGTCCGGTATATCCGGTGCCACCTCCATGTACCAGTCCTCCGGTGGCAGCCCCCCGTACCAGGCTGTCTCTCCGGGTTCTCTCTCCTGCTGTTTCCTCCTCTCCAGCGCAGCCGGTGCCTAGACCACGCACCAGGCTGTCTCTCCTTCTCCTCCCTACAGAGCTATCTGTCTCCCCAGCGCCATCTGAGCCATCCGTCTCCCCAGCGCCATCTGAGCCATCCGTCTCCCCAGCGCCATCTGAGCCATCCGTCTCCCCAGCGCCATCTGAGCCATCCGTCTCTCCAGCGCCATCTGAGCCATCCGTCTCCCCAGCGCCGTCTGAGCCATCCGTCTGCCATGAGCCTGCAAAGCCGCCCGTCTGCCATGAGCCTGCAAAGCCGCCCGTCTGCCATGAGCCTACAGAGCCATCAGCCAGACAGGAGCCGCTAGAGCCGTCAGCCAGACAGGAGCCGCTAGAGCCGTCAGCCAGACAGGATCTGCCAGAGCCGCCAACCAGACAGGATCTGCCAGAGCCGCCAACCAGACAGGATCTGCCAGAGCCGCCAACCAGACAGGATCTGCCAGAGCCGCCAACCAGACAGGATCTGCCAGAGCCGCCAGCGAGCCATGAGCAGCCAGAGCCGTCAGAGAGCCATGAGCAGCCAGAGCCGTCAGAGAGCCATGAGCAGCCAGAGCCGTCAGAGAGCCATGAGCAGCCAGAGCCGTCAGAGCGCCATGAGCGTCGAGAGCCGTCAGCCTGCCATGAGCGTCGAGAGCCGTCAGCCTGCCATGAGCGTCGAGAGCCGTCAGCCTGCCATGAGCGTCGAGAGCCGTCAGTCTGCCATGAGCGTCGAGAGCCGTCAGCCTGCATGGACCTGCCAGAGCCGTCCAAACAGGACCTGCCAGAGTCCTTCAGCTGGGATCTGCCCCTTGTCCCGGTGTTGCCCCTTGTCCCGGTGCTGCCCCTTGTCCCGGTGCTGCCCCTTGTCCCGGTGCTGCCCCTTGTCCCGGTGCTGCCCCTTGTCCCGGTGCTGCCCCTTGTCCCGGTGCTGCCCCTTGTCCCGGTGCTGCCCCTTGTCCCGGTGCTGCCCCTTGTCCTGGTGCTGCCCCTTGTTCTGGTGCTGCCCCTTGTCCCGGTGCTACCCCTTGTCCCGGTGCTGCCCCTTGTCCTGGTGCTAGCTGTTTATTTAGGGGAAGGTAGTGTTAGGGTGGGCATTAGAAGGGGTAGAAAGAAGAGGGGAGTGACTATGGTGGTATGGGGACAGCGTCCTGAGCCGGAACCACCACCGTGGTCAACTGCCCACCCGGACCCTCCCCTGGACTTTGTGCTTGTGCGCCCGGCGTGCGCATCTTGAGGGGGGGGTACTGTAACAGTCCTGACCTGTTTTATGTTGTTTTTTATGTGTTTATGGTCAGGGCATGTGTTTTGGGTGGGCAGTCTATGTTATCTGTTTCTATGTTGGTTTCGGTGTGCCTGGTATGGCTCTTGATTAGAGGCAGGTGGTTTGCATTTTCCTCTAATCAAGAGTCATATTTAGGTAGGGCATTATCACTGTGTGTTTGTGGGTGATTGTCTCCTGTGATGTCTATCGTGTTGTCTATGTTTTTTCACATATGGAGCTGTTTGGCTGTTCGTTCGTTTTGATGTTCGTTCCTGTTCGTAAGTTTACGTTTGTCCATGTAAGTTTATGTTCAGGTTCCGTTGTACGTCGTTTTCTTATTTTGTAGTTTTGAAAGTGTTTTGTTTTGTTTAGTCTACGTCGTATGTGTAATAAAAATGGCTTATTTCCCTAACTCCGCATTTTGGTCCGAAGATCCTTCTCTCCTCACCTCATCTGAGGATGAGGAGAGCGACAGCTCTTACACTCAGCTTGGTTGGCCTGGAGAGGAAATTACACCACGAAGGCTGTGTTTTACCTGCCATTATATAATGAGTAAATATTCCTTTAGCATATTTTCCAAATCAAGCTACATGACATTTGGTTTTTATAAGACAAGCTCTGTGTGGGCTGCACAGTTGGGGCCACATGGATCACTTCTGAGGGTGTGTCACAGAAAAGGGTTGGGTGATCGTACTATTTAGGTCCAGAAAAGGGTTGGGTGGTCATACTATTTAGGTCCAGAAAAGGGTTGGGTGGTCATACTATTTAGGTCCAGAAAAGGGTTGGGTGGTCATACTATTTAGGTCCAGAAAAGGGTTGGTTGATCATACTATTTAGGTCCAGAAAAAGGTTGGTTGATCGTACTATTTAGGTCCAGAAAAAGGATGATAAATGATTTGCGATTTGGCAAAGATCCAACTTGTATTGAAACTCACTTTTTTGTTGTTGTTGTCAATGTAAATAATTATACAGTACAGAACTCGAGCGTAGCTACAGCGTGATATATTTGCTCTACATGCATCCTAGAGGTGTGTGTGTTTTCACAAGTCATGTTTGGAACGTACAGGTCTTCCTTTCTGGCCTCGGTCCCCTCTGAATCCTGGAGATCCGGGAGGCCCCTGTTGTCGAACAAAAAGAAAGGATGGGAAAAGCCACACTAATGTCCCTTCATTAATCACATGATGGCATCATTACTGAAATGGAGGAAAGTCATTATTGATGCTCTGTCAAGTACAGGTAGGTAACTGTGCTCTTCTGCCATCTAGAGTTGACTGAAAGAGTCTTACAAAATCCACACCACAAGTGAGAAACAACTGGTAAAAGACGTAAACCTTAAAGCTGTATTTTGGTGAATCTCGACAAAGCACTATATCACAAATTTAGTTTATAATAGACTCTGAAAACAAAGTGATCTATAAGCTTACCATAGGCCCAGGACGACCTCTGATCCCAGTCACCTGTGGTACATCTCCAGGTTCTCCTTTCTGACCCTACAAACCAAGAGCAAGATGACAGATGTTGCTTCACCATTAAAATCAAGTTAGTAACAAGATATTTTAAAGATGTTTAATAATCACAAGGAGATCATAAAGCTTACCCTGTAGACTCTGCCACCATCTGAAAATGAAAGAACAGACATAAACAAATAATTATCTTACAAAAGCCTGTAGTCTACAGTGTCATCAGTGTCATCAGTGTCATGAGTGTCATCAGTGTCATCAGTGTCACGAGTGTTATCAGTGTCACGAGTGTCATCAGTGTCATGATTGTCACCAGTGTCATGAGTGTCACCAGTGCCATCAGCGTCACAAGTGTCATGATTGTCATCAGTGTCATGAGTGTCATAAGTGTCATCAGTGTCATGAGTGTGATCAGTGTCATAAGTTTCACCAGTGTCATAAGTTTCACCAGTGTCATCAGTGTCATCAGTGTCATCAGTGCCATGCGTGTCATTAGTGTCATCAGTGTCATGAGAGTTATCAGTGTCATCGGTGTCATAAGTGTCATCAGTCTCATCAGTGCCATGAGTGTCATGAGTGTCATCCGTGTCATCAGTGTCATCTGTGCCATGAGTGTCATTAGTGTCATCAGTGTCATTAGTGTCATGAGTGTCATCAGTGTCATGAGTGTCATCAGTGTATTAGTGTAGTAGTAGTTACACATTCAAACACAGTTCATACTGAGTTCTCTCATAACAAATGTGTGTCTTTGTCATGACTTGGGGTCACTATAGATTTCTGGTCACGCTTTCTGACCGCTCACCGGGTCTGCCATTGCCACTGGTGTCTGTGCTGCCCTCGCTCTGGCAGATGGGACAACACTCGCCCTCGGGGATGATCACTTTCTCACAGTTGGACAGCTCATCGCACTGGATCTCGTCGCACAGGACGGCGCCGTTGTCGCACACGCAGATCCGACATGGCTCCGGTTTCCAAATGTCTCGGTTGGTGTACACCTGGCCGTCAACCGTGCAGCCCAAGTCATCTCCTGTGGAGGGCGGAACAGACAGGAAAGGTTAGATAGGAAAGGTTAGACAGGAAAAGTCAGACAAGAAAGGTCAGACAGTGAAAGGTCAGACAGTGAAAGGTTAGACGATGAAAGGTCAGACAGGAAAGATCAGAAAGGGAAAGAACAGACAGGAAAGGTCACACAGGAAAGATCATACAGGAAAGGTCAGATAAGAAAGGTCAGACAGGGAAGGGTCAGACAGGAGAGGTCAGACAGGAACGGTCAGACAGGAAAAGTCAAACAGGAAAGGTCAGACAGGAAAGGTCAGACAGGATAGGTCAGCAGGGAACGTGAGCAACAGAAAGGAACTGTGATGGGTAGGAGCATATTAGAGAGATCTGCATTTCTGTGAATAAATTGATTAGAACAGGGACAGGAAGAAGTTGAACACAAAAAATTTGACCACTGCTCTTAAAATTCACATTAAAGATAATGTGGTGTCATTGTTCATTTGCACAATGTGTTATCGCTAGATGCTACAATCATAGGCAGAAGGCAAAGAGGATGCCTAGTTCTGGCTTACTACATTAAGATAGATGTTACATGTTGAAAAATGTGGTAAATGCCACTGTCCAGAACTGAGATAGATCAACATGAAGACACTAGTCATTGAAAGCGATGCACTGGTTAAATGTTATACTTCAGACTTATTTAGTGACTTGTGAACATGGTCTCATAGCTCTCTTCCTATTGGCTTCCTGTGTGGCTTCATGATAGATTACATGTTTCCTCATTGGACATCGCAAAACCTTCTGCTTTCTTTACTGGCATGCAGTATCACCAACAAGAAAATGAACACAAACCCAATTGGACACTTGAAACACAGAAGAATAAATGCAATGTTAGTGCAACAGAATCGTATTATTCTGTATCATAAATCAACAACAGGTAACTGTGTTTAGAGGTAATGTGGAACATATGTTTTCCATTATGTACTGGATAACATCTCAGTTCAACTTTCAGGTAAAAGAAGGTTCTGGAAAAGGTGACTGTGTAAAGTAAAGTCTCCCCACTGTCAGACATTAGCTAACTTCCTCCAAAGGAATGCCTCGAAAACCTGACTCACAGACTCACAAAAAAATGACCCAGCCACCAATGAAAAATGTCCACGCATAGATATACCAATAAAATACTAAATGTTTATTACACACACACAGAAAAGTATTGGAAAAGGGCTATTAAACAGTAATGGTGCTCTATAAAACACAAACCATCTTGAGTGCTTATGCGAATTTACAACAAAGCTTCATGGGTTTACCTGGTCTAACTACCCCAAATGCAGGAGAGACTAGGCTATGTCAAGAAAAGCTCCCAATCATTTTTAAGACAATTTATCCACATTTGCACCCCCCCTACTTATTGATTATGATTGATATTTTTATCTACTTCATTATTTATTGAACTTCTACTCTACCAGGTTAGTAAGTTGACTGAGAAGAACACATTCTCATTCACAGCAACAACCTGATGGAGACTTGCTGGGGAACGGAGAGCGGTTGAACTTTACTTTAGGGCACATTAGCGGGTCTAGGTAGTCATGACAACTGACACACAAAACATAAACAAACGTATCATCGGGCTGAGTTGATGGAGTAAAGGTGACTTGCAGGTCCTTTACCTGTTCTCGTTATTAACACCAGGTGGCATCCCTGAGCTTTATAGGTAACCGTTTGACAAGAACAAGCCTCAGACTGGTCAGAGTGCCAGAGGAACATGTCTACCAGACCAACAACTCTCACAAGACTCTACTTTATATTCCCACTTATTACTTATGTTCCTCAGTGTGCTGTGAGATCTGACTGGGAGGAAACAGACTGAGCCGTCGGCTATGTCATCACTTTGGCACTGTGGGGGTAACGGATCATTCTAGATTAGCTCATCTGCTAAATGAACCATCTGTTATCTCACTCCACAACGTATACAAAACGGCCACAGGAAGACTTTAGCCTGAAACTGTCGACTTCCTAAGATGGATGCCGTAGACGATGACCAACATTTTATAAAATTATGACAAAGTTATGACAAAAACTATACGCAAAAATTAGCCTGGAATACTTGGTTCACCATGATCTTATTCTGAATATTAGAGGAAGATAAAGTGCATAAAAGAGTCTGACTTCACAGTACTGTGTTATCTACTACAGGGGTTTCCAAACCCAGGTTTTTAACGGAGAGAACATTTAGCAGGTTTGAATCTTATTTCCTGCAATTGTATGAATTTTGCCAAGAGGTGCTGTGAACATTTTTCTGACCCCCACAGTTTGGGAACCACTGGTATACTAAACAAAGAGAGGCGAGAACAGATAAGGAGAACCAAATACTCTTATTCTGGGAACTGGATCAAACTAGAGAGCCAGTGGGATGATGTTACTGATACCACCAATCATTTTTAAACATGCCTTAGCAAAACACAATGCGGACGGTATAGCCATCTCAAATTAAAGGAAACTACAGCCTTGGATAAGCTACAATATGGCTAAGTGACCAAATTTAATGGCTAATGTCTAATCTTATAATTGAGGGTACCATAATTCAAGGTATTTCGCCTGCCCTGATGAATGTCTGTGGTTATGAGTCATGCCGCCCACATCGGCCACACACACACACACACACACACACACACACACACACACACACACACACACACACACACACACACACACACACACACACACACACACCTCTTTCATCATCCCCATGGGAACACCCCCCCAACACCACCCTACACCAGACACCCACCCCTAGGTCTCAGAAGGTCTCCCCCCTACCTGTCAGAATTGATCCATAGAGCCTGCCCTGCACCATGTCTTGCGTGAGATAACGCAAAACGACCCTGTGACACTCAGCAGGGTTCGCTACGCCTTTTATCATCATTCTTTATCTCTGAACCTCTTTTTGGAACCAGCTGCGTTGTCTCTATATTAGTCTAGGCTCTTGAGACAGTAGACAGTAGGCAGTAGGCAGTAGGCAGAAGGCAGTAGACAGTAGGCAGTAGGCGGAAGGCGGTAGGCAGTAGGCAGTAGGCAGTAGGCGGAAGGCGGTAGGCGGTAGGCGGTAGGCGGTAGGCGGTAGGCGGTAGGCGGTAGGCGGTAGGCGGTAGGCGGTAGGCGGTAGGCGGTAGGCGGTAGGCGGTAGGCGGTAGGCAGTAGGCAGTAGGCAGTAGACAGTAGACAGTAGGCAGTAGACAGTAGGCAGTAGGCGGTAGGCGGTAGGCAGTAGGCAGTAGGCAGTAGACAGTAGACAGTAGGGGGTAGGCAGTTTCCAGCTCATTTATGTTCTATCTACTGTAATACATTTGACAAGTCTGAATGTCCCGGGATAAAGCTCTGCTGTCCTGCCTCCAAGTACTGTGCATAACTAAAGCAAGCACTTTGTTTAAACTTGGGTCCCCGTGAAATTACCAGTTTCCAGGCTATTGCTCTGTGAAAATGCACGTTTGGATGAATTTAATCAATAAAACACTGGAACAAACAAAGAAAAAATGTATCTTCACATGAATCCAAACATCAAACATGTTTTTGCAAAGCAGAAAAAAGAAGAAAAACTTAATCCCAGAAAAACGTTAACAGACTTTGATTGAACATGCCTTAGTTCCCAGATGCTTACTGCATTTTATTTTATTTGATATTTTACTCATTTGGCAGACACTCTCATCCAGAGCAACTTATATTATTGAGTGAACACATTTTAATTTGTACACCATAGGAATTGAACCCACGACCCTGACAATGCAAGTTCCATGCTCTACTAACTGAGCCACACGGTACCGTGTAGAGGTATCATCTCCCTAACCGTGCAGATGTATTAGTTTCCTAACCATGTAGACTTATTATTATTACAGGCAAGAGTATCTTAACTAGATGTGCACATGATCTAAACATGATCTACACATGACAAAATGTAACTAATTGTAAATACACTTCTATAAACTACAGAAGAATAAAAATGTCCAACTGGCCCTGTCTAGCGGAGCCATAGACCACAGAGCTTGGAAAGTGCCATTTTCCCTGTTGGGGTTTTTCGAAAGGGGGTGTCGGGAGCATTTGAAGTTTACAGTGAGAGAAGTGAGGTTTTCTGGGCGGTCTTAAAAACCTCAGTGCAGTCCAGGGTAAGGAGGGGAGGGGGTGGTTAACTTTTTCCTCCCCCTCAGCTTAATTCATCACAGGTTCCGTACTTTCAGCAGACGCCACATAAACCGGATAATCGTGACAACGGTGAAAAAGCATGCTCGTCTGATGCATATTTTCCATTAGTATTCTCACTCAGTCGGTTGGTTTCCCCCACTGTTCTACAACATTTACTTTCTGGATGAGAGAATGTCTGGCTGTGTTCTTTGTACTACAGACTCACCAGACTGTTAGACGTTCCTCAGGGGGAACAAAAGCCAGATAACAATGAACCGCAACATTCGACACTGAAACCATGTCACACATCTATGACAACTTGGAACAATCAGGGGGAACGTGTGGAATACAATCATACAGCAGGCTGCATTTTTTTAAAACATTCTTTAAACCTTTTTTTAACCAGGCAAGTCAGTTAAGAAAAAAATATTATTTACAATGATGGCCTACCCCGGCCAAACCATAACCTAGACAACGCTGGGCCAATTATGCATTGTCCTATGAGACTCCCAATCACAGCTGGTTATGATACAGCCTGGAATTGAACCAGTGTGTGTAGTGACACCACTATCACTGAGATGCAGTGCATTAGACTGATGAGCCACTCAGGATCCCCGGAACTGGTTACTTTATGGATTTTCCATGGTTAATGCGGAAAAACTCAAGACACACTGTGTTTGGGGAGTAGACTGTTGCAGCCAGAAGTCTAGAGGTTAAAACATGACCTTATGGAAACAATGAGTCATTTAAACTCTCTCTTTTCCAAGGACTCAACGCCAGCCAAACTGTTTCAGAAAGTAGGCTTACGTTTGTTTAAAATGAGCAAGATGTCCCGACTGCTCTGTCAGGTGTCAGACACATTCAAAAGCAGCCTAATCCTTGTACTAAGACTTAATCCTTTTATATATTGATGGTTTTCTTTATAGCCTGAACAGATCTGTCATCTGGCAGGACCAGAATGTTCCGGCTGACTCTGCCTTCTTTCCCAGGTCATGCAGATGAGTTCCAGCTGCTGGGATGCTTTGCGGCAGCTGTGCATGCCTGCTTTGAACCATCTGGTGGCGGACATAAATCTTCCAGTTCCTGCTCCCCTTTGACTCCCCCCTCCTATAATTGGTTCACAGATAAATCTATCCAGGACAGTGATTGGTCACAAACAACTGGTTCACAATTTTATCTACTGAGCTTAATGAAGGCTTCATAGCCCTTTATAACAGCTAGGTATAAGCAACTACCATAATATGAAGGGTGATATGACATGATCTCCACGTGGCAGAAGCATTATTATGTGTTAAGCTTTATTAAGCCTTCATGAAAACCTTGTGTAATGTACACTTCCACTGTTGTTCTGAAATTGGTGTTAATAAGCACTCCAACATGTTGACCTGCCTTGTCAGCAACTAGTTGCTACAGTGTCAGTTCAAAGTGGACATAAACCCTATGATTACACCTGTCCCTTTGTTAGTGTGACTAGAAGAGATGACTCCCTTCATTTTATAAAAACATCTGTGTGTCTGTAAGAAAAATACACTACAACATTATCTACATGTTCCAGAGTTGTGAGGTATGAGCATTGGGGATTATAGGCAAACCTTGTTGGCGCAAGAGAACATTGTTGCTTCTGGTTTGAACACGCACCTCACCTTCCCTTCTCTTCTCTTCCACAAACATGGCTAGGGGATGGGGGTAGGGGTGGGGGATGGGGGTGGGGGTGGTGGATGGGGGATGGGGGTGGGGATGGGAAAGGAAGGCCAGCCAGGAAAGTTAAATGAAAAAGTAGCTGATTACACGTCTGTGCCTCTTTTCCTTCTGGAGCTGTCTCAGACAGCCGAGTCTTCCTGTAAAGAAACACAACACACTGCAGTGGTTCCCACCATGTTGGCTTGGGAGAAAGTGGTCGCTCTAAATTACCCCCTTCTACTGACTCCTAGTTTTCCATTTGTCTCTATTCCATACAACTCAACTATGGTCAACTGCTGTCTACACTGTGTTCAAAATGTTTTCAAATCTGTCAAGGTTTGCTTCTTTGAGCTTTCCTTGTAGAATGTAACCAATTGCATAATCCAAAATGTGCAAATCCTGCCTATAGATAGCACCACAGGCAGGCTCAACAAAACTCTCAAAGTCTTCAAAATCTTAGAAAGAATTCAAATACTATTTGAACCCAGGCATGTTGCAATGTACACTAACTTTCTCAAACTGTTGCCAAAAGTTGGATGCACAGAATTGTCTAGAATGTCATTGTATGCTTTAGCGTTAAGATTTCCCTTCGCTGGAACTAATGGGCCTATTCCTCCTCCACCAAACTTTACAGTTGACACTATGCATTCAGGCAGGTAGCATTCTCCTGGAATCCGCCAAACCCAAATTTGTCCGTCGTACTGTCAGATGGTGAAGCGTGATTCATCACTCCGGAGGACGCGTTTCCACTGCTCCAGAGTCCAATCGTGGCGAGCTTTACACCACTCCAGCTGACACTTGGCATTGTACATGGTGATCTTAGGTTTTTGTGTGGATGCTCGGCCATGGCAACCCATTTCATGAAGCTCCCGAATAACATTTCTTGTGCTGATGTTGCTTCGAGAGGCAGTTTGGAAGTCGTTAGTGAGTGTTGCAACTGAGAACAGACCATTTGTATGCTCTACGTGCTTCAGCGCTCAGTGGTCCCGCTCTTGTGTGGCCTACCACTTCGCTACTGAGCCGTTGTTGCTCCTAGACGTTTCCACTTCATAATAATAGCACTTGCAGTTGATCGGGGCAGCTCTAGCAGTGCAGAAAGTTGACGAGCTGACTTGTTGGAAAGGTGGCATCCTATGACGGTGCCACGTTGAAAGTCACTGAGCTCTTCAGTAAGGCCTTTCTACTGCCAATGTTTGTCTATGGTGATTGCATGACTGTGTGCTCGATTTTATACACCTGTCAGCAACGGGTGTTGCTGAAATAGCCGGATCCACTAATTTGAAGGGGTGTCCACATACTTTTGTATATACTGTATAGTTTAAGTGCATTGTCTGAGATGTCCCTCATAGTTAGAGGCTGAATCTTTACAGTAATACTATGCTATTCAAGGCTTTTGAGTAACTATAATATGTGGAAAACATATTTAGTCGGCTATACTTATACTAGATTTGAAATACAGCCCAGAAAGTAATGGGGCTCTGGGGAAGATTATGGGATGAGAGCAGTAAATGGAACTTCACATAATCATATCAAACATGACTAGAAGCTACAGGAACAGACTAGGTTTTTCTCTTGTGCACAACTGAATTTGTGCAAAGCAGAGTTATTCCAGTGAATTAAGAGCAATGTAGAGCAAGCCATCCATCTGAAAATTGTCAACCAGCAGTGCATCAAAGGAAGAATTATAATAGCCATACTTGGGAGGATAGAAGCATCTACTGTAGCAAGGTTCAACAATATGCCAGTTACTGAATAGAATAACCTTGAAGGACATTGCTCTTGCCTTGCCGTCAACTTGACTGCAATCTTCTCTAGGCTGTGGTTTACCTCACGGTGGCATTTGGTTTGCTCTGTAACCGTACATGGTTTGTGTGTTTGCTTTTTTCACTTTCAGATCAATTACAGCCCTCTGACCACAAAGTCAGTGATGTTGAGCATATGACATATCATTTACGGTATCATAACACACTCGGCACATAAACACAGGCATGACGAAGAAACACAGATCACAGAATATGATACAATATGATTAATCTGTATTGACAAGCCCATGAACTCTCCTTAACCTGAACCAGCTGTATACTTTGCATGTCTGTAACTGTAATGAATTTCCATTTCACTCCAAAGTTGTCTTGAATGGGATATCGTATTGTGAGATAAATGATTGTCACAATCCAGAACTAACACTATCTATAGGTTGAACGGAGGAAAACCTCTGTGTGTATAGTGATGATCGTCATGACATCATTTGCGTACATTTTAGGCGTGAAAAATAAACATACACAGGTAAAACGTTTGTCTGAAAATACTGCTTGGCTTCCACAGGTGTAGGTTACCTGTTGGATTTTTAACCATGTGATTTCCACATCGTCTCAGGTGGTGTCCACCAGCACACTAGATCAAACCAAGCAAAACACATTAACATGCTTTAACAAATGGGAGCAACATTTTCTCCTTCCTGATTTTATACATACAGTATACATGGTAGGCTATCCTGTAACAGACCTTCTGAATCAAACAGACATTCGACATTCCCTGTCTCTGATGTTTAATTAGCTTGGTATCAATTGAGCCTCATAGACAGGCAACCTTAAAAACCAATAACAAGCATCGCATTGACTACGACACACAGGGAAATAACTTCATCATTACTTCGATAGCAATTTCAAGCTCCATTTCCTTCTTCCATCTTCCATGCATGAGAAGCCAGCCAGTCCATGCATCATGCCAGGGTTGTATTATTTAGGGCATGTAATAGGAAACGTTTAAAAACGTTTTGCAATGGGGGGGAGGACGACAACACAAATCCATGTAGTCCCTCCCAGTTTCCGTCCATTTTCTTCTGTTTTCTTCTGTTGGAGCCAAATGAATACAACCCAGGTATGACTAAAGGAAACTTTACACGATGACGTACATTCCAGTTTACCAGTCTGCACTTTAACATATACACAAGGTCACGGCCTCCTGGTGTTTTACATCAACTAAGTGCATATCCAGATGTAGAAGAATAAACGGTCTTCAGCTCCTGAGGAGGAACAGTAAGAGGAAAGTTATATGTACTTGTGGCTCTATTGAAACACTAGGAGAAATACAACGGTATTATTTTAGTCCATATGTTTTACATTAGAAAGCGATAATAAATGTAAACGAGTCAGAATAAATGTTTGGTATAAATGGAGATGTAAACCAAAGGGAGTTGCTCCTAATCCATGACCGGGTCTTTTATTTCTGAGGCTGCGTATCTGTGAGGTTGCAAAGTCTCGCGGGAATTTGAGACTTCCCTAATTTTCTCATGCCGAAACCAGGTTAGAAAGGAAGAAGAAGAAGAAGAAGAAGAAGAAGAAGAAGAAGAAGAAGAAGAAGAAGAAGAAGAAGAAGAAGAAGAAGAAGAAGAAGAAGAAGAAGAAGAGAAGAAGAAGAAGAAGAAGAAGAAGAAGAAGAAGAAGAAGAAGAAGAAGAAGAAGAAGAAGAAGAAAAAGAAAAAGAAAATGGCTGCCGGTGTAGCCATGCTGTGGGGGTAAGATGGAGGACAGGGGGAAAAGGAGAGAAGTGGAACACAATATAAGTAAATATGGAGTGGGGAATGCACAAGCATTTATGAAGAATAAGATGGTGGACAGGAAAAAAAGGAGAAATGTGGAAGATGTTTTTAGTGAATATAGAATGGTGGATCACACATAACGTTTGGAAGAGCATCAGAAGGAAATTGAAAGTGATGAGTGTGAGGAGGAATTAACTGTGGTGGCAGGTGCAGTGAAGACTGCTGATGTTGAAAAAGATGATTCTGGCCCAGTGGGAGTGACTTTTCTGTAGAGAATGGATCCTTGCCTTCTGGTAGATTCTTACGTGGTGTCAGGTTGGGTGGAGAAGTGGTTTGGGACCGAGTTGGTGAAAGTAACTCGAAATGGCTCAGGTCCTCCGAGAGAGAGAAAGAGAGAAAGAGAGAGAGAATTAGAGAGAGCATAGAGAGAGCATACTTAAATTCATACCATGTCAGGTAAAGACTCTGCATCCAAACTCAGAAGGACAGACAGTGTGCTCTCTGTCCTTCTGAGTTTTGATGCAGTCTTTACCTGACATGGTATGAATTTAAGTATGCTCTCTCTATGCTCTCTCTAATTCTCTCTCTCTTTCTCTCTTTCTCTCTCTCGGATGACCTGAGCCCTAGGACCATGCCTCAGGACTACCTGGCCTGATGACTCCTTACTGTCCCCAGTCCACCTGGCCGTGCTGCTGCTCCAGTTTCAACTGTTCTGCCCTGACCTGTTCACCGGACGTGCTACCTGTCCCAGACCTGCTGTTTTCAACTCTCTAGAGACAGTAGGTGCGGTAGAGATACTCTGAATGATCGGCTATGAAAAGCCAACTGACATTTACTCCTGAGGTGATGACCTGTTGCACCCTCGACAACCACTGTGATTATTATTATTTGACCCTGCTGGTCATCTATGAACATTTGAACATCTTGGCCATGTTCTGTTATAATCTCCGCCCAGCACAGCCAGAAGAGGACTGGCCACCCCTCATAACCTGGTTCCTGCCTAGATTTCTTCCTAGGTTTTGGCCTTTCTAGGGAGTTTTTCCTAGCCACCGTGCTTCTCCACCTGCATTGCTTGCTGTTTGGGGTTTTAGGCTGGGTTTCTGTACAGCACTTTGTGACATCAGCTGATGTAAGAAGGGCTTCATAAATACATTTGATTTGATTTGACAAGGTCAATTTAGAATGTGTAATTTATCCCGTGTGAGCTTTTGTCCCGAACCCATTACGGTGTTTTAAGTGCCAAGGTTATGGTCATGTGGCAGCAGTGTGTAGGAGGGAGAAAGCTAAATGTGACAAGTATGCAGGCAGGCATGAGACAATGGAATGTGTAGTGTCGGTAGAAACAGTTATGTGTGTGTTAGCTGTGGGGGTGCCCATGGTGTTGGAGATCGGAGGTGTCCAGTGAGAGAAAGACACGTTGAGGTTGCCGGGATCAGAGTAGTACAGAAGGTGTCATATGCTGAAGCAGTGAAGAGAGTAGTAGAGGAAGATGGGTCCAGGGCGAGAGATCCTGAGAGGATTCCTGTGAGAAGGCTGAGTCCAATAGAGAGTGATTGGAATAATATGTGTTTCAGTAAGGTGGGTTTCTTAGCATTTATATCCATGGTTGTCAATTGTACTCTAGAAATGAAATGTGGCAACTGCAGAGAGGTACTTGGGATTGCAAGATTTTACTGCAGAAGAGTTGCAGGGGGGTGTTGAGCGGCACTGTTCTGTCCTCTCAGGCCATCGACTTGGTGTTGGACTAGATAGGGTTAAATAGTGGAATGGGGTTGTGGGTTTTTAATTAGGGTTCATTTGCAGGGTCGTTTTCCTTTTTCTTTTTCCCAATTTTCTATTGTCCTATCACCATGTATAACGGACTGTATGGCGGCATCCACGTAACATTTGTTTGTGGACCACTATAACACTACAGAAGAAGAAGAAGATCTGATGAAGGAGAAGATGGTGGACAGGAACAAAAGGAGAAATGTGGAACAAGGAGAACAAGAAGAAGAAGGATTAGAAAGGATACATAC
This sequence comes from Salvelinus fontinalis, assembly GCF_029448725.1. NCBI lineage: Eukaryota > Metazoa > Chordata > Actinopteri > Salmoniformes > Salmonidae > Salvelinus > Salvelinus fontinalis. The sequence goes on from NC_074687.1 coordinate 9,794,242, forward strand.
CGGTAGTTTATCAGAGTTAAATGGCAAAAAGATTATATTCGCAATGTTACTAAGCAAAAAGCAAACAACCAAAATATCAATAACCACTACTATGTGTAAACATGATTTAGTCATGAGATCAGTTCGATTGGCTTGATTTTGCAGATCCACAACTATGGTGTATGGTAATTAGCTAGCTAGCTGTTAGCATGTTAGCAACACTAGTCAGCATAGGCTGCTACATGATAATCATGATAATTTGTGTTTGCTAGCTAGCATTAGCTATATAGCTAGCCAGCCTAGCAAGCTCTCGTCCAATGGAAACCAATTCAACCCTGCTGGCTAATGGCTAGCTAAATAACCAGTGGTGACAAAAATGTAAGCAGGGCCCTATGAGATTCAAGGCTTTAAGTGCCATCGTGCAGATATACTGTAATTAAAGAAAAAACGGATTAATGAGCTAGCTAAGTTAGCTAGCAAGATAGCTATGACAGTTACGAGGGAACATGCACAAATGCATGATGACACATTGTATCAAAGTCAAGAAGGCATGCGGAATGGACTGCCTCTCTGGGACTGGACTACCTAGCTAGTAGAGGGGTACAAAAGAAGGGTACATAAAACAATGGTACACAGATGCATAGCTCATTAAATTATATTTTGTTCTAGTCATACCTGCATCATTTATATCTCATTGCATTGCATGCTAGTGCATAAAATCTCTAGCATTTTTTTTTTTTTTTGCATAGGACAGGGACTCACCCAACATCAAGCTGGTGAAGCTTTATGATAGCTAGTGACTGAGGATGAAAAACCGGTGACCACTAGATGTCCTCATATACCCAAATTTAGATCGAATGCACTTGATTATTCATCAGTACTGTGTGATTGACAAGCAAACGCCCATTTAATATATCTTAGGGTATCTATAATCATCTTTTTTTTTAATACTCAGCAGGTAGGGGCCTGCGTACTTCAGATCATGTGTCTTCATTAATGGTTTCAGGTGAGTTTGGTTGCATCGCCCATCTTAAAATGTAAGAAAGAATTTGATATCAAAAAGTATGCTGTATTTGTACTGTACATGTCTAAAATATCCATAATTGTTCTTCAAAATGTCCAAGATATGTTAATATACAAATCAATTGCAATAGTGACATTTTACAACCGTGCAGCAAGCTAGTGGACTTGAAATCAATCAACTGTTGAAATCAATTTGATCTGTGGGGATATGATGACACCTTTTATCTCTTCCCTTGCTGTTCACTGTTTGTTGTGATCTGGTAGGTCCCTGAAAACTGTCTCCACTTCTTTCCTGTGCAAGAACTACGAGCAAAATGTCAGAGAAATTGTGGACTAATACACAATGTATTTGGCGGTATTTTGTCGTATTCATTTTTTTATGCGATAGCAAGATAATGGAGATGATGAGATGCTAGCTACTTTACAGTTTACAACATGGTCGTTCATAGCTATGTGAATATATGTGTACTGACTGCTATTAACTACAGCTAATAAAAGATTGTTGCATTGCATGAGAGCTTCATCTATGTATGTTCCTGGAATTTTTGCGTCTTATAGGACAATCCGTCCTGGTTGACATGTTGACACAACAGCGGAGACGGTCTACCATCTTGGCAACACTGGTCCGGCCATGCATGTAAAGCTAGCTGGCATCCTCTTTGATAACTGGTCTACCTTTGCTAGCTAGCTAACTTAGCTAGCTCATCAAACTGTATTTTCTTTGCTACTTCTGCACGATGGCACTTAGCATGCTAACCTTAGCTTGCTAGTTAATGACGATACTTTTGCAAAATTAAGCAAATAGTACTGAACTCATGACAAAATCATGTTTTGACATTGTATTGACTATTGCTGTTTTGGTGTTTTGGTTTTTGCTTAGTGACATTGTGAATATCATATTTTTGACATTTAATTCTGATCAAACTAGCTTTGTATCTTATCGGGTTAAGGGCATAAAAAATTACTGAAGTTCCAAATTCCTGTGAGATTCTGTGATAATTTGCACACTCATCAGTACGGAGCCTCAGCAATAAAAGATCCGGTCACAGATGAAGAGCCACTCCTTAAACAAAAATCTGTGTATATGTCTCGAACCTTACAGAAGATAAACTACGGTCTAATGATGAAATACACGTGTCCGGTCATTATCGTTATTTTTGGAGCGATGGACGTGGACCTGGTTTGTGTGGAAACCTATATATATGTCATGGGGAACATCCCTGGGCTAGTGAAGATATACTGCCACAACGTTTAATTTGACCACTAGGTGCTTTAACTAAATAATACCATATTACCTCGCAAGCCAGTGAAAACATCCTTGCTTGGTTTTTCCTTCTAATGCTAAATCTCTCTCTCTCCCCTTCTCTCCCTCCTTTCCATTCCCTCTCTGTTTGTTTGATAGTGCTGAAAGCTAGCAGATCTCATGCAGCTGGTTTGCCATGACACTGGCTTACATTACAGCGTGTTACTAAGTGCAGCCTAAGGCAAGGCAAAGATGTATGTTATAAATATTTACATCTTGCGACTGAACTGCAGATCTGTGTACATTTGAATACTCTCAATGCTTCTCAAAGTATCGCAAAGTAGGTTTGATTCATGTTGGAGAATAATACAGTATTACTGCATCACAGCAACGGAATGAATTGGAAAGCTTTTCTAGTTAGCTTGAAAATGAACTGTTGGCGATCTGACAAACACTCAAGGGAGGTAGAAAACACAGAAAGCTGTTTGCAAGAACAACAACCTATCCCCCAGATAGGGCCCATTGTCTCAGATGACATTACTCAAACTAAAGCCTAGGGTGGGGGAGTGACATGATCTATGGTTTTCACTTTAAAAGTAAATGGACCCCTTGAAGTTTACGGTGTCCTATATCTCTGTTATACCTGGAGATATCTAGAGCGGACACAACTCCAAAATGCACTCTTTGAAAATACTAGCACACACTTGTTGTTTTCTTGACTTTTGCATTTAAACAATACCTCAACGGATTCTGTAATTGTAGTATCCTACATAGCATAAAGATACATTATGAGACCTAAAAAACTAACGTTGAAACCTGGACTGCCAAAATAATTTAATAGAATTTCATATTTTGATTTTCTGTCTACAATTCATAATTGTAGACAGAAAATCACAAACACAGTGGCTTTGAGTTCTGGGATGCGTGAGAGCTGTGAAACATGTCAAAATATGTTTCCTACTGACCTCCTGATAGTGAAAGGTCAAACAGCAATTTGACGGTTACATTCCAAACCGACTATTCCACCAAAGAGAATCGCCCCCAAAGCAGGCGAGGACATTTATCTTTTTCTCCGTTGTTATGAGAAGTACAAAACAAAACTTAACTGTAAAGTTTAAGTTCAATCATGCAATCAATGTTATCAACATCTGAACCAGGAATAAGAAACACCCACTGGGCTCAGACTGGTTGAATCAACGTTGTTGTCACGTTATTTCAATTAAATGACGTTGAACCAACTTGGAATTAACACTGAATTGACGTCTGTGCCCAGTGGGCTTTGTCTTGATGTATTACTGGCAAATTTCGAATGAATGCTTGTCAAGTTGTCTCCAGTCTGTTGACTGCGGCTCCTCCCTTCTATCAGCAGCTATTACATATTTTCTGAATATGTCATCAGCAGCTGTGTCAGCTTCAGCAGTTCCAAAATGTCTGCTCTGAATTCAGGGTAGGGTGGACATTTTCCCATTAGGAAACACGTATGTTCTTCACCTATTCTCATTTGACAACTTGACCTAATGAAATGGATGACCAGCAGTACATCCTATTGATGCTGATATATGACCTAAATGGTTGGATCACCTTGTATTGTTGCAATCAAAACAATGTGATTGATATACAGTGCCTTCGGAAAGTATTCAGACCCCTTAACTTTTTCCACATTTTGTTACGTTACAGCCTTATTCAAAATTGGTTAAATTGTTTTCTTTCCCTCATCAATCCAAACGCAATACCACATAATGACAAAGGATTTTTTTTTTGCAATGTATAAAAAATATAAAACAGAATTATCACATTTAAATAAGTATTCAGACCCTTTACTCAGTACTTTGTTGAAACACCTTTGGCAGCAATTACAGCATAGAATCTTCTTGGGTATAATGCTACAAGCTTGGCACACCTGTATTTGGGGAGTGTCTCCCATTCTTCTCAAGGACATTGAGAGACTTGTCCCCAAGTCACTCCTGCATTGTCTTGGCTGTGTGCTTAAGATCATTGTCATGTTGGAAGGTGAACCTTCGCTCTGGAGTAAGTTTTCATCAAAGATCTCTCTGTACTATGCTCCATTTATCTTTGCCTTGATCCTTACTAGTCTCCCAGTCCCTGCTGCTGACAAATGATCCCCACAGCATGATGCTGCCACCACCATGCTTCACCGTAGGGATGGTGCCAGGTTTCCTCCAGACGTGACGCTGTGATGTTCAATCTTGGTTTTATCAAACCAGAGAATCCGTCTGGCCACTCTACCATAAAGGCCTGATTGGTGGAGTGCTGCAGAGATGGTTGTCCTTCAATCTAGAAGGTTCTCCCATCTCCACAGAGGAACTCTAGAGCTCTGTCAGAGTGACAATTGGGTTGTTGGTCACCTCCCTGACCAAGGCCCTTCTCCCCAATTGCTCAGTGTGGCCGGGCGGCCAGCTCTAGGAAGAGTCTTGGTGGTTCCAAACTTCTTCCATTTAATAATGATGGAGGCCACTGTGTTCTTGGGGACCTTCAATACCGCAGAAATGTTTTGGTACCCTTCCCTAGATCTGTGCCTCGACACAATCCTGTCTCGGAGCGCTACAGACAATTCCTTCGACCTCACGGCTTGGTTTTTGTTTTTCTCTGACATGCTCTGTCAACTGTGGGACCTTATATAGACAGGTTTGTGCCTTTCTAAATCATGTCCAATCAATTGAATTTACCACAGGTGGACTCCAATCAAGTTATAGAAACATCCGAAGGATGATCAATGGAAACAGGATGCACCTGAGCTCAATTTCGAGTCTCAAAGCAAAGGGTCTGAATACTTATGTAAGTAAATAAGTTATTTCCGTTTTAGTTTTTTTATGAATTTGGGAAAATTAAAAAAAAATGTTTTTCGCTTTGTCATTATGGTGGGTTGTGTGTAGATTGCTGAGGAATTATATTTAATCAATTTTAGAATAAGGCTGTAACGTAACAAAATATGGATAAAGTCAAGAGATTTGAATACTTTCCGAAGACACTGTACTTGCTAATATCATGCTCCAAATGGTAGTGCTGATTAGTGTTTTTTTTTTTTACCTCGGTTCCGTGTCGGTTCGATTATAAACAAATAATCACAGTTTGAATGCTGTAACAACACTGAATAAAACAATGAATGAAAGTCAAATCATGTTAGGGACCACCCATTACTGCTTATCACATTACTTTAATAAAATATTAGTTTTAATTGATTACTTTATTCTAAATCATCATCTCATCTCTATAGAGCTGCTATCTGACAAAATCACTATTTTAATAGTTCTTCAAAGTAAATAAGGCATACTTTTCTGACTGCTGAGTAGCAACTATCAATGGCTTACTGTAGATCAGGGTGTCAAACTCATTCCATGGAGACCCTAGTGTCTGGAGGTTAATTGTTTTTCCTTTAAATGAAGACCTAGACAACCAATTATTTACAAATTAGTGACCTTAATTCATCAATCAAATACAACGGAGGGGCAAAAATCCACAGACACTCGGCCCTCCATGGAATGAGTTTGACACGTGACTTACATCATGTATTTTCAGGCTCCCAAAGCAAATGCTTTCTATTTTTCGAGAGCGTTCTCTCTATCCACTGTCTCCATGTCTGCTCTCTGCACAGACTGCACAGGTTTAAGCTGGCGAGCAGTGGATTATGGTCATTCTATGTAGAATACTAATCTAATCTATGTAGAATACTGGCCTGTTGGAAACTCAACTCCCTACGACATCGCACAGTTCAGTTCATCGCACAGCTTGATCAGATTTAGCTTTTCAGAAAATGCACATCGAGGTCACAGAAAAAATGATTGAACTGACATTTGTCAATTAGTTGTTTAAAAAACAAAATTAACCGACATTTCGATTAATCGCTCAGCATACCTAATGGTATGCTTACATCAACTCAAAGTCAGTTCATAACTGGTTGACACGAGATATGGGTGCCATAGAACATCTAAACAGAATGCATGAACTCTAGAATATAGATGCTAAGTTCTTGGTCTATTTTACGCAGATATACACTGAGTGGACAAAACATTAGGAACACCTACTATTTCAGTGACTGACCAGGTGAATCCAGCTGAAAGCTATAATCACTTATTGATGTCACCTTCAGTGTAGATGAAGGGGAGAATACAGGTTAAAGAAGGATTTTTAAGCATTGAGTCAATTGAGGCATTAACTGTATATGTCTGCCATTCAGAGGGTGAATGGGCAAGACAGATGATTTAAGTGCCTTTGAACGGGGTATGGTAGTAGGTGCCAGGCGGACTGTTTTGAGTTTGTCAAGAACTGCACCGCTGCTTGGTTGTTCACGCTCAACAGTTTTCCGTGTGAATCAAAAATGGTCCACCACCCAAAGGACATCCAGTCAACTTGACACAACTGTAGGAAGCATTGGGCCAGCATCGCTGTGGAATGCTTTCGACACCTTGTATAGTCCATGGCCCGAAGAATTGAGACTGTTCTGAGAGCAAAAGGTGGTGCAACCCAATGTTAGGAAGGTGTTTTATACACTCAGTGTATGTCCTCTAACACATATCTGCAGTACAATGGCTGTGTTTACACAGGCAGCGCAATTCTGATATTTCTTTCACCAATTGGTATTTTGACCAATCAGATCAGTTCTGAAAAATATCTGACATGGACAGCTATGATGTGATTGGCCAAAATACCAATTTGTGGAAAAAATTTCCAAATTGGGCTTCCTGTGTAAACGCAGCCAATGTGTCCTTGTACACAATATCCCTTAGAGACGCAGACCTAAAGTAAACGTTTCCTATCTCTCTCCAAGGTTTTTACAGGGGCATAAACGACCGTGGACATGAACAGCCCAACCCCAGAGACTAAATACAAAACTCTTCCAGAGGAAATACCACTGTGACAGGGCTTCCTGTGATGGAGATAGCCCAGCCTGTGAGGAGGGGACTGGGCTGAGAGAGAGATGAAACTGCCCTGGATGAAATGTATTACACAGAGCTATCCCACCACCCACCCACAAGCAACCTGCCAACCCACATCACTGGATGACTAAAGACTTGAAGGGGAAAAGACAACATCAACGTGTCTTCAGTCAGATACAACAATTCAAACTAGTCATAGACTGTTCTCTCTGCTACTACATGGCAATCGGTACCGGAGTGCCAAGTCTAGGTCCAAAAGGCTCTTTAACAGCTTCTGGCCCCCAATCCATAAGACTGCTGAACAGCTAATCAAATGGCTACCAAGACTATTTGCATTGACCCCCTTTTTTACACTGCTGCAACTCGCTGTTTATTATCTATACATAGTCAATTTACCCTTACCTACATGTACATATGACCTCAATTACCTCAACTAACCCGTACCCCCCGCACGTTGACTCAGTACCGGTACCCCTTGGATATAGCCTCCTTATTGTTATTTTATGCGTCACTTTTTGTTGTCTTTCGTTTATTTAGCAAATATTTTCTTACTCTGCGTTATTGGTTAAGGGCTTGTTGTATTCGGCGCATGTGAGAAATAAAATATAATTGGATCTGATATCAACCTCTTCAGTTCCCTCACTGAGTCTGTGTGGGTAAATAAAGATTTGTAGCTATGACTGGAGGCCAGACACCCTGTATGGTTGTGTTGATTTTATGCTAACTAAAAGTATTCGCGATGGCAATTAGAAGGCAATTAAATTGTTCCCAACAGAAAACAACATGTGGATCCACTTTGAGCATTGCACATATTTATAGCATGCGTCCAAAAGCTGCACTCAATAACACTTCACTCACTCAGGCTTTTTGTTCTTAGTAAATTACTGCTCTCAGACGTTTGATCCCTGAAAATAGCCATCAATCTTTGTTAATGGCTGTTGTATAGGCTAATAGTGTATGTATATATGCCATGTTCTAAATGTCACCTAATGTCAACTAATGTGTAATATGTCACATCTAATGTGTAATATGTCACATCTAATGTGCAATATGTCACATCTAATGTGTAATATGTCACATCTAATGTGTAATATGTCACATCTAATGTGTAATATGTCACATCTAATGTGTAATATGTCACATCTAATGTGCAATATGTCACATCTAATGTGGAATATGTCACATCTAATGTGTAAAATGTCACCTCTAATGTGTAATATGTCACGTCTAATGTGTAATATGTCACATCCAATGTGGAATATGTCATATCTAATGTGTAATATGTCACATCTAATGAGTAATATGTCACATCTAATGTATCATATGTCACATCTAATGTCGAGCATGTCACATCTAATGTGGAACATGTCACATCTAATGTGGAATATGTCACATCTAATGTGGAATATGTCACATCCAATGTGGAATATGTCACATCTAATGTGGAATATGTCACATCTAATGTATAATATGTCACATCTAATGTGGAATATGTCATATCTAATGTGGAATATGTCACATCTAATGTAGAATATGTCACATCTAATGTGTCATATGTCACATAGGCCTAACCTGACATCTGTATAAGAAATGCAACACTGAGGTTTTCAAAGTGTCTTTTCATTCAAATGTACCCGTTAACAGCCCAGTTCCTTCAAATCATAGAAACTCTGGTGAAATCATTCAGTTTAGTTTCCTGGTACCCATGACTCAAACATTTCACTGGTCAGACGTTGACATTGGTCTGGCTTACTGTGTAGTCTGCTTGTTGGCCTGGGAATGGACATCTGGTGGGTGACTGTCTGACACACAGTCCTACATTGTGCTGAAAGAATGCACTCCTTTTATTTCCATGGAGGATTTCTTTATGGCCCATGACACAGTCCAGCAGGAATGACCCTGATTCATATTGGCAGCATGCTGAACTGCATGGTTTTGCAGAATCTAAATTCCCTCCTCTCATCATCTTGACGTCTTTAAAGAACTCTCATACACCATTTCACCAGAGAATCAACTCTCGTGTGTATGTCTCTGTCTGTCTGTGTTTGTGTGTGTGTGTGTGTGTGTGTGTGTGCATGCAGGTGTCATTACATCATCCATGACTTTGTACATGAGGTAGTACAATTCAGTAATGGTTAATCATGCAACAAATCCATTGTATTGTAATGAGGACCAGAAATGCATGTAACATTTTTTTAAATTCATCACGTGATACAATCTACACTTCACAGCAGTCAGAGCTTGAATCTGCTTTGCCGACCATATAAGTGTAATTGCGAGGGACATTCAGAGAGACGGTCATACTAGGAACTGTCAGTGAAGTAAAGTATTCTGCACTGTTGCCGTTGGACTATTACAGGTTAAATCAAAAAATATTTTATAATAAAAATGTAACGAGTACTTTTGAGTTTCAGGGGAAATTATTTTGTAAAAAGTACATATTTTCTTTAGGAATGTAGTGGAGTAAAAGTAAAAGTTGTCCAAAATATAAATAATAAAGTAAAGTACAGATACACAAAAAACTACTTAGGTATTACTTTAAAGTATTTTTTACTTAAGTACTTTACACCACTGGTAGTAGTATAGTGGACACAGTACAGCAGCAAATCAAGGCTTGACTCAAGTCCAAGGAATTCTCTGAACCGGAATTCCAAATCACCAGAAACATCCATTAGGCAGATCTGTTCTGGGATTTGACCAGGAAGTCTAGAATCATGCATGTTGTTGTTTATAAACGCTGTGACTCTCAAAGTCATGCAAACACAGTTTATAGTTAATGTCCACAATAACAAAAAAGCCAACATAAAAGTGCTTCAGAGAAAATTAGAGGTCCTAGGGTACTCTTGAAAGGGTCATATATTTGCCATGCTACCTGCCATTGGAACCCTTTTCACTTGAGCCAGTGAACTTGGGAACTTTCACCTGTAATCTTTCACCTGTGACCTTTCAGCTGTCATAAAACGAAGGAAAACAGACAAGCAACTGGCGTCCTATTTAAAGATGTTCTTTAAATAGTTGCACGTAGTTGTTAAAGCCAATAACATCAATACTTAAACGTTAAGCGAACATGGCGGACAAGCTGAGTTTGAAAGGAGCTAACACATACTATACTAACACATACTGTACTAACACATACTGTACTAACACATACTGTACTAACACATACTATACTAACACATACTGTACTAACACATACTGTACTAACACATACTATACTAACACATACTGTACTAACACATACTGTACTAACACATACTGTACTAACACATACTATACTAACACATACTGTACTAACATATACTATACTAACACATACTGTACTAACACATACTGTACTAACACATACTATACTAACACATACTGTACTAACATATACTATACTAACACATACTGTACTAACATATACTATACTAACACATACTACACTAACACATACTGTACTAACACATACTGTACTAACACATACTGTACTAACACATACTATACTAACACATACTGTACTAACATATACTATACTAACACATACTATACTAACACATACTGTACTAACACATACTGTACTAACACATACTGTACTAACACATACTGTACTAACATATCCTATACTAACACATACTATACTAACACATACTGTACTAACACATACTGTACTAACACATACTGTACTAACACATACTATACTAACACATACTGTACTAACACATACTGTACGAACACATACTGTACTAACACATACTGTACTAACACATACTATACTAACACATACTGTACTAACATATACTATACTAACACATACTGTACTAACACATACTATACTAACACATACTATACTAACACAGGTACTGTATGTGCTCTGCTGATAGGACATTGTGGGCTAGAGAAGAACCAGCAGAGGAGACACACTAGAGAAGAACCAGCAGAGGAGACACACTAGAGAAGAACCAGTAGAGACACACTAGAGAAGAACCAGCAGAGGAGACACACTAGAGAAGAACCAGCAGAGGAGACACACTAGAGAAGAACCAGCAGAGGAGACACACTAGAGAAGAACCAGCAGAGGAGACACACTAGAGAAGAACCAGCAGAGGAGACACACTAGAGAAGAACCAGCAGAGGAGACACACTAGAGAAGAACCAGCAGAGGAGACACACTAGAGAAGAACCAGCAGAGGAGACACACTAGAGAAGAACCAGCAGAGGAGACACACTAGAGAAGAACCAGCAGAGGAGACACACTAGAGAAGAACCAGCAGAGGAGACACACCAGAGAAGAACCAGCAGAGGAGACACACTAGAGAAGAACCAGCTATTGTCAAGGAATCAACCTCTAACCCACGTTAGCTGTCAATCAAGTTTCCTACACGACAGGAGCATGGAACCTAAACATGACCACCATGACCATTGCCACCCACTAGTCATTGCAGGCAGCAACCATAGACCTTAACCACAGAATAAAGGCTAGAATTTAGGTTTGCGAAGGATGCTTGTAGTCAAACAGCAGGCGGCACATGGCCCACAGATGGCACAGTACAGACAAGCAGCTATAGGATACCACTTCTGACATCATGCTGTACACTCAGTATCCAACAAGTATATTTTAATATCAACAAGGTTTCATAATTGCGTTTATCAATTCAGGAAAGTATCTGTTTAGTTGTGTTCCAGACATGGGTTCAAATAGTGTGTCAAATATTTGACTTCTGGGCAGGGTTTGCACTTTTGGGACTATTCCATTGGTTCATTACGCCAGTCAAGCACAACCAAGTAAAACTAATGTATTTGAAAGAAAACAAATACTATATGAACCCAGGTATGTGGTGCTGACTCACGTTCAAGACACCTCGGAACTCGAAACTCTCACATTTCCGACTTGGTTGTAGAAAGTTGAGGTCTGAGTTTCCCACTTGGAAACTATCAGAATCAACCACTAGGACGTTCTATGCAAAAAGCATACGCACATTTTTACTTGAAGGTTCAGAGTTTCCGATTTGTCTTGAACGCATTGAACCCGCATGGGAGAACCTATCCTAATGTGACATAGCATGTCATGAAATTGGAGGATCTAACCAATTACACCAGTCTTTGAAATGGTCACCAGGGGACAGATAGAGAACACGCTCGGAGGAAGAGAACAGTATATTTAAGACTGCCAACCTCCAGCGGATCAACTCCAGAGGGCAGACGTCCTTCATGATCTCCTCCGACAAAATACAACCAGCTGTATAAACATTCAAAACCTGCAAAGGCAACTCAAAACAACAGACACACACCGTTCGCCAGCAAGTCTGCGTTTGTGTTCTTGAACAAGGCTCACGCTTACAGACCATCTCGTCATCATCTATATTTCCTAAAACTGGATAGGTTCTTGAGTGGGTCACAAAGCTGACTGAGAAGGAAGTGCCACAGAGCTGACTGAGAAGGAAGTGCCACTCAGAGCTGACTGAGAAGGAAGTGCCACAGAGCTGACTGAGAAGGAAGTGCCACTCAGAGCTGACTGAGAAGGAAGTGCCACTCAGAGCTGACTGAGAAGGAAGTGCCACTCAGAGCTGACTGAGAAGGAAGTGCCACTCAGAGCTGACTGAGAAGGAAGTGCCACTCAGAGCTGACTGAGAAGGAAGTTCCACTCAGAGCTGACTGAGAAGGAAGTGCCACTCAGAGCTGACTGACAAGGAAGTGCCACACAGAGCTGACTGAGAAGGAAGTGCCACTCAGAGCTGACTGAGAAGGAAGTGCCACTCAGAGCTGACTGAGAAGGAAGTGCCACTCAGAGCTGACTGAGAAGAAAGTGCCACTCAGAGCTGACTGAGAAGGAAGTGCCACTCAGAGCTGACTGAGAAGGAAGTTCCACTCAGAGCTGACTGACAAGGAAGTGCCACTCAGAGCTGACTGAGAAGGAAGTGCCACTCAGAGCTGACTGACAAGGAAGTGCCACTCAGAGCTGACTGAGAAGAAAGTGCCACTCAGAGCTGACTGAGAAGGAAGTGCC